>NC_063354.1:42245333-42269611 GCF_021869965.1 Rhincodon typus | reverse complement strand
CAGACACAGAGACACACACACGCACACACTCTCTCTCCCTCACACACGCATACATACACACACACACACACACATAAATCCTTGGGGTGAATTTGCATTTGCAGATTTGTAATTGCAGATACATTCTATTTTGTTCAAAATACACGCAATTTGTAGACAGTCAATGTGGCATTTTATACGTTCCTACTTTGTAAATAAAACAGTCTGACTCCAAGTTAATACGCAGCCAGATTCTAAACAAGGCCTCACATGTAAAATGCCTTGTCTATCCTGAGATGTCACCTCTGCTATACTAACAAAGCCTTTAGTTATCTCGGGGCAGTGACTTGAAAGAAATTTGGGAATTTGCATATGAATCCTTTCTAACTGATTAAAGCTTTGACAGCCATCTTAGGTTTGATCAATACATTCGCATCAGTTCTATGACCCTTTGACCTTTTGCTTATAAATTCTGTGTCTGATGCCACCTCCCTCACTGACACCTGAAGGAGCGAGACTCTGAAAGCTTGTGTTTTCAAATAAACCTGTTGGACTATAACCTGGTGTGGTGTGATTTTTGACCTTTGCGAGACAGTGACAGTAAAGGACAGTGTCCTCTCTTTGCTCCTGACTGTGGGGATGTGGGTGTCACTGGCAAAGCTTCTTGTTTCATTTCCCATTCCACAGTTTGGTTGAATTGAGTGAAGGGTCAACCAAAACTGTCGAGAGATTGCATTTAAATATAGGCCAAACTGGGAAAAAGCTCCTTTAGGAAAAGTTTTTTCTGACCCATTTGGGGTTGTAAAGACCAGCTGGCAGCTTTGTGGTATCTGGAGGCTGCCCTTTAATTCCAGATTTTCTAAACCAAACTCAAATTCTTACAATGAGGTTTGAACTCACATTCTCTGAATTATTGCACTAACTTTCTGAATGATCCTCAGCATTCATTAAATTTTTGAATCATAGAATCCCGACAGTGTGGAAGCAGGCCATTTGAGTTCACACTGACGATCCAAACAACGTCCCATCTCCCCCCTGCCCTATAACTCTACATTTCCCGTGGCTAATCCCCCTAGCCTGCACATCCCTGGACACTACAGGCAATTTAGCACGACCAATCCACCCAGCCCGCACGTTTTTGGACTGTGGGAGGAAACCGGAGCACCCGGAGGAAACCCGCACAGACACGGGGAAAATGTGCAAACTCCACACAGAAAGTTGCCCGAAGGTGGAATCAAACCCAGGTCCCTGGTGCTATGAGGCAGCAGTGCTAACCACTGCTTTGTCAGTAGAGGCTAGTGTTCATCTGAATGAGAGACAAATAGTTAAATTAAACCATCAAGTTAAACAGTCCATCGCTCCAATGTTATTTTGTTACAGTAAGCTGTTCCTGGTTTTATCTTGGAGTTTGCTACTGTGGGGACAGCTGAGGAAGTATGGAATAAGGAAAAAGCCCCTTAGCTCACCAAACACATTTAATATGCACAAGAATGAACTCTGGGTTTTATTAACTTTACAAATGAAGGTGAACAGTTACAGGAAAACCTCCAGGATGTGAAAGTATGAACACATCAATTCACATTGACTGCAGGTATTCTACTGGTGGTCCCAACAGGACTGACTCACAGCTTCCTATGTAGGTTCATTACTGAGAGCTATATTTATCGCAGATCATTCAGAACTGTTCTTTAATCACAGCTCTGCACGGAAAGAAATGCTTCTCACTTACTCCCCATTCTGTTATGTTGGGAGATGGTTTTTCACTTCTTGAAGTTAACTGTGAGAAAGATCAGCTCATGATCTTGCATTTGATAACTTTCCAGTTGTTCATAATGGAAACACCTCAATTTTAACATTTTCAACCCTGTGTTCAAATCTCCTGATGGCCTCATTCTTTCCTAGCTCTGTAACCTCCATTTTCACAACTCCTGGAAAGTCCCCGATCCTTGTATTCCAGATCAAACCCAATTTTAACCGTGCCGCTCTTTGTTGACTCACTTTTAGCTGCACAGTATCTAAAATCTGCCATTCTGTGTCGAAATCTCCATTCTGCTTTAAGATGCATTGAAACTTGTCTTTTCTTCCCAAGCTGTTGCCCCAATATATCCTTGTGCAGTTTGGTGTTAAGGTTTATATGACAAAGCTCTGATGAGGCGTTTCTGTGATTTTAAAGATGATCTGTAATTGCAAGCTGTTGCCGATATCCTGTATAGATTACATTTATTCAGGAGTAATGTGCACTGTGCCTAAAGCAGCACCAGTTTGCTAGGGCATAAATTTGGAACAATGAACACTGTAATAATCACATGGGCCGAGGAGTAGCAGATGGAGCTTAATTTAGATCAATGTGAGGTGTTGAATTTTGGAAAGGCAAATCAGGGCAGGACTTACACACTTGGTGGTAGGATCCTGGGGAGTGTTGCCAAACAAAGAGACATTTGGGGCAGGTTCATAGTTCATTGAAAGTGGAGTCAAAGGTAGGCAGGGTATTGAAGAAGACATTTGGAACACTTACATTAATTGGTAAGTATTGAGTATAGGAGTTGGAATGTCACGTTGTGGCTACATAGGACATTGGTTAGGCCACTTATGGAATACTGTGTGTAATTCTGGTCTCCCTGCTATAGGAAAGATGCTGTTAAACTTGAATGGGTGCAGAAAAGATTTACAAGGACGTTGCTGGGGTTGGAAGGTTGAGCTATAGGGAGAGGCTGAATACGCTGGGGCTATTTTGGAGCGTTGGAGACTAAGGGGTGACCTTATGTAGGTTTATAAAATCATGAGGGGCATTGATAGGGTGAATAGTCAGGGTCTTTTTCCCCAAGAAAGGGGAGTCCAAAACTAGAGGGTGTAGGCGAAAGGTGAGAGGGGAAAGATATAAAAGGGACCCAAGGGGCAACTTTTTCAGGCAGACGGTGGTGCATGTATGGAATGAGCTGCCAGAGGAAGTGGTGGAGGCTGGTACAATTGCAACATTTAAAAGGAAACTGGATGGATATAGGAATATGAAGGGTTTAGAGGGATATGGGCCAAATGCTGACAGTCAGGGCTAGATTAATTTAGGATATCTGATTGGCATTGACGAGTTGGGCCAAAGGCGTCTGTTTCCATGTTGTATAACTCTATGAATCTAAGTCTTTTTTTCATAATACAGGGCTTTCTGAACACAACAGGAATTCAAACATTGACAGTGGAATCAGAGTCAGCATTAACTGTGAAAATGGAATTGGATATTTATATAAAACGTGGGATCCAGCGAGACAGCGGGAGTGTGGGAGTAGTTGGATATTTGCACCTATGTAATGGGCCAAATGACCTCCTCAGTTATGGTATCAGTCTATCAATAACAAATGATTTCAGTTTTCATCACTTACACCGTTCCCCCAATGCCTTATGATTTATAGACATCCAGGACCAACTGTCTCACTCCAGTACTTTACTGATTAATAGTGTATGAGTAGCATTATGAATTATTTTATTGTGAAAAATTCTGAGTGAAATCAGCATTACAGGAAGAGGAGAGAACTGCTGATTGGGGTGTTTTTTTTTATTCCCCATGGCAGTGCTGCAAACTAATTATTTTTATATCAATACGGTTCTCCCAACTAGTTCACAGCAAAGAACAATCATGGGATCAGGAATGTTTCCATTATTTTCGCAATAACTTCCTGAAAATTTCTCTGCAGCTTTTGACAAATCCCAGTCCGTTGGGTTTAATAATGTCAAGACATAAGGTGTTATGTCATCAAATGAAATGTACTGTTTCAGTGCGACAAACAATGCGTTGAGGCATCCAACAATTGTCACATTGTCCTTGACCCTGACCCATCAGACCATGTCCAACTTTATTTCTAAACTGATTTTTACTGTTGGCTTCAGTATCCTTCCAGGTTAACTTACTCAGTAATTGCTTTCAAATCATAGAAACCCTACAGTGTGGAAACAGGCCATTTGGCCCAACAAGTCCACACCACCCCTCCAAAGAGCATCCCACCCAAACCCATTCCCCTACCTCTGCATTTCCCTTGTCTAACCCACCTAACCTAAACATCCCTGAACACTTTAGCATTTGGCAATTTAGCATGGCCAATCCACCTACCCTGCACATCTTTGGATTGTGGGAGGAAACAGGAGCTCCCGGAGGAACCCCACACAGACACGGGGAGAATGTGCAAACTCCACACAGACAGTTGCCCGAGGCTGGAATCAAATCCAGGTCTCTGGTGCTGTGAGGCAGCAGTGCTAACCACAGAGCCACTGGGCCGCCCCTTTATCCTGTCTCACTTGGTGGATCTTTCTGTAGATGTGTTTCTTCAAGTCAGCTGTATAGATAAACCTCCATAATCTATAGGTTGTGTCATTGCTGCCCTTAGGCAGGAAGGCAAGTTACGATGAAGCTACAAAGGCACTGCAAAGAGATACTATGATCTGAAATCCTCACTGCTTTGACAATCCCAATGCCAAAGAAAAATTATGCAGTGTGCCTCAATGACTATGCCCAATAGTTCTGACATCCATAATTATGAAGTGCTTTGAGAGGTTAGTCATGACTCACATAAACTCAAACCTAGCAGATTGCCTTGATTCTTTGTAGTTCACCTGCCAGCACAACAGGTCCACAGCAGATACCATCTCCCTGGCTCTACACTCAAACCTGGAACATCTAGACAACAAGGATACCTACATCAGGCTCCTACTTATTGAATATAGCTCCACCTTCTACACCATAATTCCAAACAAACTCATCTCCAAACTCCCAGACCTAGGTCTCTGCTCCCCTGTCTGTAACTGGATCCCTGACTTCCTGACCCATAGACTGCAATCTGTAAGAATAAACGACAACACTGATCCTTAAAGCCCCGCAAGGCTGCATACTCAGCCCCCTACTACACTCCTTATACACTCACGATTGGATGGCCAAATTCCACCCCAATTCCATTTACAAGTTTGGTGATGACACTACCATTGTCATTCAGATCTCAAACAATGACAAGACAGTATAGAAAAGAGGTTGAGTGCTTAATGGAGTGGTGTGGAGACAGCAATCTCTCCATCAACATCAGCAAAATGAAGAAGCTGGTTACAGACTTCAGGGAGCAGAGTGGAGGGCATGCCCCTGTCTGCATCAATAGTGCTGAGATGGAGATGGTCGAGAGCATCAAGTTTCTGGGAGTGATTATCACCGACAATCTGTCCTGGTCCACACACGTCTACATGATGGTCAAGAAAGCACAACAATGTTAGAATCATAAAATCATAGAATCCCTACAGTATGGAAGCAGGCCATTCAGCCCATCGAGTTTACACCAACAGTCTGAAGAACATCCCACCCAAATCCTATAACACTGCATTTCCCACGGCTAACCCCCCTAACCTACTTATCCCTGGACACTATGGGCAATCTAGCATGGCCATCCACCTAACCTGCACATCCCTGGACTCTACTTCCTTAGGAGGCAAGGGAAATTCAGCATATCCACAAGGAGTCTTATCAATTTTTATAGATGCTCCATAGAAAGGATTCTATATGGATGCATCACAGTGTGGTTTGGCAGCTGCTCTTCCCAAGACCACAAGAAACTACCGAGTCATGAATACAGCCCAGTCCATCATGAAAACCTGCCTTCCCTCCATTGACTCCATCTACACTTCCCGCTGCCTCGGGAAAGCAGCTAACATCATCAAAGACCCCTCCCATCCCAGTTACACTCTCTTTCACCCTCTTCCATCAGGCAGAAGCTTTAGAAGTTTGAATACGTGAACAAATAGATTCAAGAACAGCTTGTCCTCCGCTGTTATTAGACTTTGAACGGACCTTTCATACGTTAACGTTGATCTCTCTCTCTGCACCTTCTCTGCGGCTATAACACTATATTCTACACTCTGTTCCACTACCCTGATGCACTTTGAATGGTACGATCTGCCTGTATTGCATGCAAAGCAACACTTTTCACTGTATCTCGGTAAATGTGACAACAATCAATCAATCAAATACAGACAGGTTAACTGAGTGAGCAACAAGATGAGAAATGGTATAAAATGTAGGGAACTGCTAGCTTACTTACCTTGATAAAACTCCGTTTTTTTAAATAGAATGTAATTGTTGGCATTCTGAGAGAGCGCGGTTGTTGGAAAAATAAACACAGAAAGTTAAAATGTCACTGCAGCAAGCTATTAGGAAATTAAGTGGTTTGTTCGTCTTTATTACAAGGGGATTGGAGTAAACAAGCAAACAGGCGCCTGACAATGTGGGCCATTGCAAGGCCTGTCTCACCACATTTAATTCACATTTCTCAAATGGCATGGCAAGATTGTCTCCAGGGAGCGACCAATTCCCAGTTAGTGCACATTATTGCTTGTTAAATGTCAAGTTAACAGTTCAACCTGCCACCTCGCCAAATGTGCCATGCAAACTAATGGTTGGGAAACTCGACATAGAAACCAGGGTGGGCTCTTGGTGGTTTCAACTCACTGCCTCCTCCAAACAACTTCCGTCCTGTGTAAGGCCAGACCGCAGAACAGGGCATGGCACATGAACACCAGCTGCACATACCCTTCCACCACAGACATTGACACTCCACTTTCAGGGAGGCTAGGCCAACATTCTGGCATCCTCCAGTGCACTGACCCTGCACCCTGCAATGGCAGACTGGTGTAGGAAGTGCCAGCAGTATACAGTTGTATCAGATAGAAGTATGACACAGGGATGGGAACCCCAGCCACCACCACCTCCCCCCACCCACTAAATCTATGGCATTGACCAGACTACCTACCAGTGCAGCTTCCTTGCTCTTTGAATACCCATTCACCAATTGGTATGCCATCAGCCTGGCATGACTTGCTATGCCTTACAATGGTGTAGTCACCAGCTGACCATGCTGTGCAGCAGTCCTCAGTCAATCTTGTACATCAGGCGCCACGTCACTCTGGCACCTGTATCAAGTGGCAGCAGATTCACGCCAACACACGAGGCATCTGTTGTAAGCAGTGGAGCGTGTTTTAAAATCCATGGTAGTCCACAGCAAATTTCATGCGGGCACCTATCAGTCAGAAGGGTCCGGAACAATTAGACAAAAGCAGTCTCCTATAGCAGCCCTGGGCTTCAGCCAAGGTTAGGCATTCTGGTCATGGTGGGTTTGCATGAGGGCACCATGCCCCTGTACGCCAGGGAGTGTGCCATGGTCAATCCTTTGCTTCCACAGGGGCAAGTCTGAGGTAGGTATGATGCCGTTGAAGAGATATTTGACTAACAACCAGGGTCTGGGCAGGAGAGGGTCGATGCTAGTGAGTCAGGTCACTTGGGACGTGGACAATGGTCATTGCATCATCTCCATTTACAAAAATGAAGGAAGAAGGATGGTTCAGGGAATGGAGGGGTGGGAAAAGTGAGGGGGACAGGTAGGCAGGTGTAGGGGCATCATCATGGATTGGGTGATGACAAAGGGAGGTGTGAAACCTGCGGAGTTGCTAAAATGGGCATCTAGAAAGGAAAGGGTGACGTTGACAGTCTCAGTAACATGTGACACTGAAGCTGAAAGCCACTGGCAGAGGACCACTCACATCAGGACTCAGGTGGATAGCACACAGTTTTAAGGAGAAAGGCTGTAAATGGTGCTATGGAGATATTTTTGGTAATGGCCATTGAAGTCACCCACCCAAAGTGCATTCTATGGCCTTGTCATCCTCAGTGCTTCCCATAAGTGGTTCAATATGGAGGAGTAATGACTCATTCATCAGCTGAGAGGCTGCAATAAGTATTTAGTAGCAGGAGGTTTATTTGCCCATGTTTAACCTGATGTCGTGACATTTTAATGGTCAATGATCAACGTGGAGGATTCCCATGACAATGCTCTCTGACTTTTTGTCTGTGTGCTGCCACCTTGAATGGGAATGTTGCATTTGTTGGACAGGTATGGTGATTAGTGGGACATTGTAAGGGATTAATCCATGAGAATCAGGCTGTTGCTTTACTGGTTTGTGGGGCAACGCTCCCAATGGTGTAAGTCCCCAGTGTTATTAAGGAAAGTCAACAGGATTGTGTGCGTCAGTGTGATTTCCAATGCCTTTCCGAGTGGCTCCACCTGTTTCATTTCTTTTAGCAAACTTTGAGCAGTTTGACACAACTGAGTGACTTTCAAAGCCATTTCAGATAAGAGTCAAACACTTTTTACTGTGGATCTGGAGTCACGTGTAGGCCAGACCAGGTAAGGACTGCAAATTTCCTTCCCTAATTCATGATACAGTTGTACATTTTTCCAAAGTTTGATGATAGTTTCATGGTCACCATAAAACCAACATTTAATTCCAGATTAGCCTGGGTCTCTGGATTATGAATCCAGTGACAATACCACTATGCCTTTGCCTTCCCCCAATTCTCACTATTTTGTACAGGTAGTATTAATTGCTTACTAAGTAATATTTATTTGCTGTTGTCTTCAGTTTATTATAGTGGAAGTCTGAAAACATTAAATATTTGTACAAATCTTTCAAGTTGGTTCTTGGAAATGTAAATACTCTTTTAAATTATGGGTATCTCGGAGGACCTAGGAACTTAAAAAAATTATCCAGACCAAGTTGACTTCATCTGATCATTCTGTGGTTTGTAAGTGCATTGATACTTTCTTAATAATCAATTCAGGCACTTTCCCAATGACTAGTGTCAGACAAATTGGTCTGTTCTCTGTTTGCTCACTCCCACTGTTCTTGAGTAATAGTGTTACATTTGCTCATTTCCAATCTAGTGCTGCTATTCCGGAGACACAGATTTATGAAAAATCATAACCACCGCATTCATTATCTCTGCAGCTATCTGTCAAAGAGATGTAACATGTAAACCATTGGGTTGTTGGGGGGGGGGGGGGGGGGGGGGGGGGCTGGGTGTAGGGTGGGGTGCGGTTTGTTGAATTTTACACCATAATTTCCTCCAGCTTTTTTTTATTGCTGATATTAATACTTTAATTTCCTTCATAGGATGAGCAATTAGATTACTATATTAAAGACCGATATGAAATATTTGTTCAATATCTCTGCCATTTCCATATTTCTCATCATAATTTCTCCTGCATTTGTACCTAGAGGGCCAACATTTACCTTAACTACTGTCTTACTTTTTATACATCTGTAAAAGCTGTTACAATCTGTTTTTATGTTCATGGCTAAAATATTTGCTTTTTTTTCAGTTTCAGCTATTTTATGGCCAGTCCTTTGCTGGCTTCTAAAGCACTTCCAAAAATACTTCTAAAGTAAATCCTTAAACTTTCTATTATGTCTTGCAACATTATAAACTCTTCCTTTCATCTAACATGTCCTTAAATCCTAGACTAAACCACGGATGGATCATTACTACCAGCCTATATGCCCTTATCAATGAATGATAACAGGTTGTGTGATAACTGCCTAAGTTGGTTTATTGAATCTTCTCTGTTTTAAATAAAATTTCAGAACGCTTGAATCATTAAGTGATAACTATTTACTCAAACAAAATTTGGCCTTTCAACAAAGCCACCTCAGTCGTTACTTTGCTCAGGTGAGAAAACAAGTTCACTGTTTATTCCTACTTTCAATCATGAATTCAAATCATCATATGTTTTTCTTTGACCCAAAAACCTAACAGGAAAGGTAAATTAACCATGGCTAACAAAATAAGTTAAAGATTTCATTAGATCAAAGAAAGTGTCCTACAATGTTGCCAGAAAAGGTGATAAAGCTGAGGATTGGGAGTAATTTGAATTCATCAAAGGATGACCAAAAAACAGGTGAATAAAAGATAAGGAGAATATGAATATGAGCTAAGGAGAAACACAAAGCCAGTCTGTAAAAGCTTCTTTAAGTAAGTGACATTGAAAGTACTAACAAGGACAGGTGGAGATGGAGTATTTATAGTGGAGATGGTGTATTTATAATGCAGAATAGAGAAATAATGGAGAACATAAACAACTTTTGTTTGCCTTCATGGAGAAATACGAGAGAACTTGTGAAAATGAGGAACTGGAAGCAATTATTCTTATTAAATATGTGCAGTGAATAAAGTGGGTTATAGAATAATAGAATCCCTAAAGTGTGGAAGCAGACCATTTGACCCATCAAGTCCATGCCAACCCTCAAGATGAATACCCTGTCACCCCGCATTTCCCATGGCCAATCCACCTAACCTGCACACCTTTCAACTCAAGGTTGATAAATCGCTTGGACCCTTGTTGAAGGGACTGGCTATAAAGATTCTGGATGCATCTGTGATTTTCTTTTAAAATTCTGCAGATTCTGTTTAAGACCCTGCAGACTAGAAAGTAGAAAATATAACCATATGATTTAAAAATGGAGGGAGAGCGAAAATGGAGAACCGCACATCTGTCAAACAGATATCAGCAGTAACGTCAGACAATATTAATGTAAGTTCTGAAGGATATGGGAAGCATTAACATAGATTTAAGGTAGCGCAGATAAAGGATAAAAAGTGGATGTGGTACATTTGGATTTTCATTAGATTTCTGATGAGGAAGTTAGTAACTAAAATTAGGACAGGATTGGAAGTAACATACTGGTAAGGACAGAGAATTGGTTAACAGACCAAAGTATGAATGAACAGGTCATTCTAAGAATAGCAGCCTGTCACCACTGGGATACTGCGAGGATCAGTGCTGAGCCACAACTATTGGGGATGTGGGTGAAATCAATGTGATGTTTCCAAACTTGAATATTGCTGAAAATAGACACATTTTGTCAAAGATTTATGTATTGTACTCATCAGGACAATTCGCAAGAATACCAATATAGGGGAAAACTAACATTTACACTGAATACATTGGCTAGCAATGTGGACTCCAATTTGTAGAGGCAGTACCACGGAGAATGCAGCAGATAATAATGGTTGACTGTTAACTGCCAAGTTTTATTTAGATTTCAAACCCAATAGGTTGACTGATTGATCAGGACCTAAAACAATTAACCAGCAAATACCTATCAGCTATTTTGCTGGGTTAAAGATGTGCAGTGTGTATATGTTCTTTCTGTCTGCAAAACAAACAGGACCCTGTGCATACATAGAGTCAGAATTATAGAAATATACAGCATGGAACAGACCTTTTGGTCCAACTCTTCCATGCCAACCAGATACCCTAAATAAATCTAGTCCAACTTGTCAGCATTTGGCCCATATCACTCTAAACGTTTCATATTCATATACCTATCCAGATGGCCTTTTAAGTGTTGTAATTGTACCAGCCTCCATCACTTCCTCTGGCAGCTCATTCCATACACACACCACCCTCTGTGTGAAAAAGTTGCCCCTTGGGTCCCTTTTAAATCTTCCCCCTCTCACCTTAAGCCTATGCCCTATAGTCTTGGACTCTCCCACCCCAAGGAAAAGACCTTGTCTATTTACCCTATCCATGCCCCTTATGATTTTGTAAACCTTTATAAGGTCACTCCTCAGCCTCATCCAATTCCAGTGCAGGCAAATGCATCATGCTGCGAGACTGACTGACAAACCTAAACTGGTTGACTGCGTAATTCCTCACACATTCTGGATTATCCAGCAAATGTTGTCCAAATGCAGAATCACCAAAATTTCCAAGTTTTCCGATGACACAAAACTAAGTGGGGATGTAAGATTTCAGAATGCCTCAAAGGGGATTTGGACAGGCTAATTGAATTGGACAAAATGTAACAGATGAATGATGTATACTGTGCATACTGTGAATAAGTGTAAAGTTATTCACTTTGATAGATAAAATATAGAAAAGTCAGGGCATTTCTTAAAAGATGAGAAGTTGATAAGTGCGGGTTTCCAAATACCCTGTGGTGTCCTTATTAATGAATCAGTACAAGCCAATATGCAGGTGCTGCAGTCTGCAGGAAGGTAAATGGTAGGTTGGCCTTCATCGCAAGAGGTTTTGAGTTCAGAGCAAAGACATCTTGCTGCAATTTCATAGCACCTTGGCGAGATCACACCTGGAGTATTATGCACTTCAATCTCCTTATCTAGGAAAGGAAACATTGTCGTAGAGGGAATGCAATAGAAGTTCACCAGATTAATTGCTAGGATGGTGGGACTGTCATTAGAGGAGCGAATCAGGAAATTTTGGCCTCAATTCTCCAGAGTATCAAAGAGAGAAGATGATTTCATTGAAACTTACAAAACCTTTTACATGGCGTAACAATTCATAGAAACATAGAAGATAGGAGCAGGAGGAGGCCATTTGGCCCTTCAAGCCTGTTCTGCCATTCTTCACAATCATGGCTGATTGTCCAACTCAGTAGCCTAATCCTGCTTTCTCCCCATAACCTTTGATCCCATTCACCCCAAGTGCTATATCTAGTTGCCTCTTGAATACATTCAATATTTTGGCATCAACTACGTCCTGTGGTAATGAATTCCACAGGCTCACCACTCTTTGGGTGAAGAAATGTCTCCTTATCTCTGTCCTAAATCATCTACCCCGAATCCTCATACTGTGACCCCTGGTTCTGGACACACCCACCATCGGGAACACCCTCCCTGCATCTACCCTGTCCAGCCCTGTTAGAATTTTATAAGCCTCTATGAAATCCCCCCTCATTCGTCTGAACTCCAGTGAAAACAATCCCAACCCGGCCAATCTCTCCTCATACATCAGACCCACCATCCCCAGAATCAGCCTGATAAACCTTTGCCGCACTCTCTTGAGAGCAAGAGCATCCTTCCTCAGAAAAGGAGACCAAAGCTGCTCACAATATTCCAGGTGTGGCCTCACCAAGGCCCTGTATAACTGCAACAACACATCTCTGTTCCTGTACTCGAAACCTCTCACAATGAAAGCCAACATAAGATCAAATGTTCCTTCTGGCTGCTCAGTCCAGAACCAGGGGACGTCATCTGAAAATAAAGGATAAACTAATTAGGACAGAGATGGTGAAGAATTTCTTCATGATGGTGGTGAGTCTTTGGATTCTCTCCCCCAGAGGCCTGTGGAATGTCAATGGTTGAGCAATTTCAAAACAGAAAACAATATACTTTCAGGTGTTTATGACGTCAAGGGACATGGAGCAAATGTAGAAAAGTGGCATTGAGGTATTTGATCAATTGTGATCTAATTGAAGGAGGGCAGAAGTCTTAGTGAGCTCAATGGTAATCTGTTTCTAAATGGTCACATCTTCAATATCTGCTGTTCCTGAGTGTTGGGTTAACAGTCCAAAGATGGAACAATGTTAGCTTTGCTTAACATTGCCCAAGGCATGTTTCAGACTTCAAAGCAGCAGTAACTGGGTTTTCAAAATGAAAGCTATTATCACAGAGTAATAGACATCTCTGCCAGTAGCCTCCTGTTAGCCTGACTTAGCCAAATCTCTGATGCAAATGAGACCTTTGCTAATTTTAGCACGAAAATGCAAAGTGAAGATATTCTTCCTTTTGAAGATGCTTCTTCTGAAGAAGCTTGTAGAAAGTACACTCCATTCTGCATCTCTTTGTTCCAGCTTCCTTTTGTAATTATAGATTTGCTTGTTGAAGTTCCAGAGATAATTTAGCACAGCCTCTGCCAGTGCATGCTTCTTGTGGTGTGTGCGTTTTTACAATTGCGTTTGTACAGCTTTTAAGTATCATCTTTGATCTAGCATTAATGTTGCTAAGTGAAAGGCACACTAATTTCTGTAAGGTAGAGCTATCTAACATTGTGTGAGCATCACTGAGATTATCTAGGGTTAAACTTTTACCTTCATTACATTAATAATGCCTGCAGGATTGCTGGCATGTACTTAATATAGTCTTACTCGGTTTCTAACACACTTTCTAATTAGCCTGCTTACACACCTCTGGAGCACGTGGGACTTCAACCTGAGCCTCCTGGCTCAGAGGTAGGGACACTACCACTCCATCACAAGAGCCCTCTCACTGGTTTTCACTTCTCTCTTTCTCTTCTTACTGGAAAATCAGGAGAGTTCAATAAAATACAACAATCCGCTCAATGCAACAGCTGCCTAGATACCTAAGATGGGAATCCACCAAAGGCAAAAGGGAAAAATCCGACCGAGGTATCATTGAATGTTTGCCTCCTTATCCTGTGTATCTCATTCTGCAGGTTGGAAAGGTAAGTTTACGAGAGAGTCCACACAGAGATCTTGATAGGTTGAATAAGTGGGCAAAATGTTGGCAAATGGAGTATAATGAGGGAAAATATGAAGTTATTCATTTTGGAAGGGAGAACAAAAGAACAGAATATGATTAAATGGTGAAAAACTGCAGAAAGCTGTAACACAAAGGGATTTGGGGGTACTTGTGCGTGAGTTACAGAAAGCTAGCACACAGGTACAGCAGGTAATCAGGAAGGCTAACAGGATGTTGGTCCTTATGTCAAGGGGTTTGGAATATAGGAGCAAGGAAGCCTTACTGCAACTGTACAAGGTGCTGGTGAGTATCGTGGGCAGTTTTGGTTTCCTTATTTAAGGAAAGATATTATTTCATTGGAGGCAGTTCAGAGAAGATTCACTGGGATGATCCCGAGTTTGGGAGGGATTGTCTTATGCGCAAAGGTTAAACAGGTTAGAACTCTACTCACTGGAGTTTAGAGAAAAGAGTAGTAATCTCATTGAAACATATAGGATTCTTAAGGTGCTTAATGCTGACAGGATATTTCCCCTCATGAGACAGTCTAGGACCAGAGGGCGTAGTCTCAAAATTAAGGGGTGCCAATTTAAGACTGAGATGAGGAGGAATTTCTTCTCCCAGAGGGTTGTGAGTCTTTGGAACCCTTTGCCACAGAGAGCTGTGGGGGCAGAGTCATTGAGTATATTTAAGGCTGAGAAAGATAGATTCTCAATCAGCTGGGAAATCAAGGGCTTTGAAGAAAGTGGATGCGAGACAAGTTGGATCAGGCATGATCTTATTGAATGACAAAGCAGGTTCATGGGGCCAAAAGGTCTACTCCTGTTCCTCTTTCTTATGGTCTTACAGAGAGAAGAGATTAGCAGACCATTGTTCATGATTGGCATTGAGGTAATCACATGTTTTATAGAGTCAGACAGGAGAGTTAAGAGTGTGCAGTAGCTAATGCTCACAGGGGATTAGCTAGGAAGCCCAAAGCAGTGGGACAACGCCAAGAGTGGAATACTGAGCCACATTATTATTTTTATATTGTAAATGGCTTGCATTGTTGCTCATGCTTGTTGACTAATATGTTATTTTGTAGATGCCAGGTGACAATGAAATTGAAAGGTACATTTCCAAAATCCTCCCCACTTAATCACTTGATGAGCATTGCCAGCAAATGTGCTGTGATACAGTTAACATAACAAACCTGTGTGCATAATATTGACCTGCACAATGACAGAGGAACGAGACCAAAACTCATCAGAAAGTAAGGTCTGTCGACAGGACACGTATGTGCAATGCAAGATATTTTAAACATATGTAGCTTCACCTTGATGTGATGAAAAAAATCAAGGCAATTCAAATCTATGATTTGGGATAAGTTCAAAATGTTCATAGGTTTGGTATTTCAGTTGGGCCTTCCCACTAATTAGGTGGAAGAAGTGGAATAGTATTGCCTTGCCATTTGGGTTGGCAAAGTATTAGAAATTGAATCTCAGCTCTGTTAACAATTGCCCCAGAGGTAAATTACTGTGGATGCTGGAAATCTGATACAGAACCAGAAAATGCTGGAAATCCTCAGCAGGTCTGACAGCATCTGCCGAGAGAGACAGAGTAAGATTTCAAATTGGTACCGAGCTGACGGGTTGAGTCTTTGCAGCCTTCTACATTTTTATTTAATGATTCTATGCTCGGGCAGATTACAAATGGATGCTCAGAGAAGCATAGACAGCTCACTTAAGGAGGTTTCAAAATGTATGTTGGTTGAAAATAGCCGCTGACTATGTCCTTTGCAGCAGTGATTTAATAAAATAATTATTAATGACATTTTCCCGCAATTCATAGGATCATCAATTTTTGGACCTGAGACAAATGGGTCATTTTGAACCTGACAGCTATAGATCAGTACCCTGAGAAGCAATAAGCACAGTGTATATTAGCTTTAGAGAGAGAGTTGTGAGAGACTTTCATTATGTACGTACACAGGATATGCAGCTCAAAGGATTTAGCAAATGCATATAAATATTGAATATATTTCTTCTTAAATCCAAATGGAATGTTGCACTTAAGGGATTCCAACTCCTGTAATGACATCACAGGGAATTCCACTGGGATTCCCCCTGCTCTATCATTGTAACTCTGAGACAAACAGGTTGAATTCTTACCTTTAAGGCCAAGTCCAAAAAAAACGCAATTACTTTCCAATTCCCTTGTTGGATCAGTCTGCATGGCAATCTCTATTTTACAGCCTTCGACATGCAATTTGGAGAAGAAGTTTAGCATTTTTCTCTTTATAGTGCCCCTTGTTTTGACCATTCTCCATAGTTAATGGTCTTAGCATGAGAATAACCCATTCCCTGTAGAGACAAAGGACATGTTTAAACTTTGTCCTTTTTTATAGTCATTAGGAAGCACGAAGAACCAATAGTTCCCTGTTGTTTCCCGCATGGCAATGACTCAGCCAACTTGCCAATCAATCAGCATCCCATTACTCGTCTGATATAATTTTATGTGATCATTTGGAATTTGGTACTCTTGCATTTGTCCTGTTCTGTGCAAGAGGAAAAAGTTCACCGGCAATATTCAAATTCTGTACTGCCAAGCGATCAACTATTCCATCTTTATGTTAGCTTGCAAACAAGCCAATAGTAACAGGTATTTTATGTTGAAATGAGGAACTCTACCATCAGTAATTTTTTTTTAGTGCAAGGCTACCTATAAACCAGCAAACAATTGTATAAAACCATCCCCTACTTTCACCTTGTTTGCTGATTCAGTGGGGAAGATTATGCTGCCCTAATGTTAGGCAAACCTACATCAGGAAGGTAGAAGTGGAGATGGGAGGAAGCTTGATTTCAAATTTCCCACCTGGTTCCTGCCAGTTGCCATACTGAACAAGAACGTCACATCCCAACATTCACTCAAAGGAATGTTAGGTTCAGCCATTTAAATGACTACGTAAATTCCCAGAGATTCATATTTGCATAAAGGTGGGTATGTTAATGAAGATGAGGTGTAAAATGTCAATAGGTCAGCTTGTTAAAATTGGGTGAATCCTGTAATGGAGTCAGAGCCTTTTGATAGGCTAATGTAAAGCTCTTGCCAACTTCAAACATGCTATCTTAATATTCTTTGATATTTTAAGTATGTTTTAATGTCGTGCTTGATTTTAGGTCTCAGTCCTTAAAAAGTAATGAACATTAAATTGACCAGTATGTTGCATTTTCATACATTAGAGAACCTTATCAGTGGATGAAGTGCAATTCTGCAAGCGACTTAAGACCTTTTACTTTGCCAACCTCATCATCCACCTGCCTCCACATCGACCCTCATCCTGCATTAGGAGGCATCATCCCTGACTCCATGCTGCTCAACTCTGGTGTGAAAATAACACGTGCCAGTGGGTTCATTCAGAACTCAGGGTTGCAATGTCAGCAAATGGCTTCTCTAAGAACCCCCCTCAAAACTCCAGGGAATATGGTCCTAACTGATTCAGTCTTTCTACAAATATCAATCCTGCTCACCATGTTCCCAAAGACCGGGGAGTTCAGAGCCAGCAGCCACAGTTGAAGGGTAGGCCGTTTAGGATTAAGATCAGGAGAAATTTCTTCTCCAAGAGAGTGGTGAGCCTGTGGAATTCTCTGCCACAGGACGTGGTTGAGGCCAAAACATTGAATGCTTTCAAGAAGGAGGTCGAAATAGTTCTTTGGGCTAAAAGGATCAAAGGGTATGGGGAGAAAGTGGGAGCAGGCTATTGAGTTAGATCATCAGCCTTAATTGCATTGAATGGTGGAAGCGGGCTTGAAAACCTGAATGGCCTCCCTCTGCTCCCATTTTCTATGTTTCTATGAGTGAAGAGCTGTCAATGTTCACTCCGATGTCAGATGAGGAAAGGTCACTTGGTGCGATACAATAGAGTTTGCCTGGAACCTGTGAAACCAGATCCAAGTGTGAATTTCCAGAGGAGAAAATTGCATGGAGAACTGAAGGAGATGATAAAGAAATAATGAAGTTACATGGACCAGAAATAATTTCACATCTGTTTAATAAAGAGATACGCTGCGTAAGAGGAAGGTGTTGATGGATTTGATCATCGTTGGTGTAAAACAGGGCTGTAGACAAGAGGAATATGTAAATTAAACAGACAACCACACGACACTTACCCTGTTGCAGTGCTCCTGTGCTCTTCCTTCCCTTTCCTCTTCAGAAAACTCTTCCTTTGTAGTTTAGTTTCCTCTACGTCTCTACCTCTAAACATAGAAGGACCCAACATTTCAACTACTTTCTCACACTACCTAATTTTTTCTCCTCAACTAATCAATTCCATTTGATCTCCTTAGGGAAATATAAAGTATTGATTATCAGATGATCGCGCTATTGCTTCGCAGATATCGCAATATTGGGGTTTGGATAATCCACTAGGAGGCACACTTGAGCAGGGGAGTGCTGAAAGCCTGAACTCCATCCCATTGATTTTAGATTAAGTGCATTCCACTCAATCCTCACAGAATTGAAACCTTCTCCTGCTAAAATTTTCACTGTTTCCATCATAATATCACATCAAATGTTAACCTAGGCAGGGACTTCTTTGCAAATTACAACTGGGTCAACATTAGACTGAACACTGTTTTGTGTTGCTTTAGGTTTTGATACATATCCACATTAATATTTAAACAGCTTCCAACGCAGTCAGAAGAGCTTTTCAAGAGAAAATCAGTTGGCAAGAATTGTCTGAATTGTGTTTCGATTGGTGTCTGTCTGTGGTTCCAAGGTATTGATCAAGGCTGCATTCAAAGAAATCGTCATCTTTGGAGGAACTCATTTTGAACTGAAAATCTATTTTCCCAAGATGCTGCAGTCAAAGAGACCTTTCTTTAGGAGATTAGAAAATGAAGCTTTTCTTCTTTCACTGATCAGAATAAAAACAGACTTGAAAAAAGGGATACCATTTTATCCAGTACAAGAAAAGCTACTGAATGGTTGGGCCACCATAAAACAAGGTGAGGGCAAAAGGAATGTGTGCAGATTTTTTTTCAAAAGGAGAGGGCTTTGTGGAGACAACCAAATAATCCCCATGACAACGTCTGACCTATCAGAATCTCACGGCCCAGTCTGGGAAGTTTTCCTTGAACGGTCCATGGGATGTAGGTGTCACTATTGTTATCTAACCCAACATTTCCCAGAGGCTGTTAGGAGTTGCGCTGTGGGTCTGGAGTCACATGTAGGCCAAACCAGATAAAGACGGAGAATTTCCTTCTCTACAGGGCATTAGTGAACCAGAGATTTTTTTTTTTGAGAAGACAATTGACGATGGTTATATGGTCATTTTTGGGCCAGTTCTTTTTTCCAGGTTTTTCATTTTTATAAAATTGAGTTCAGACTTCACCATCTGCCACTTGGAACTCTTAAATCCAGGACATTGGCCTGGAGTTCAGGGTCACTAGATCATTGACATTGCCACTAAAGCCATTACCTCCCCATTAATTGACTGCTAACTTTTCTTGCTGCATTTGCAACTTTATGATGGCTCAACCAATCAGCACCCTCTTCTCCTGCTGAATAAAATGTTGTCTCTCCTTTCAAGTTCACTTCTTGTGTCCGAGTTCTGATGAGTGCAAGATGAAAAGCTTCAAACTGTAGTCTCCTTTCAGCAATGTTTAAGACTTCCACAATGATCATCTTCTAATGCTGGTCCTCCATCAGTCTGTTGAGGTCTCACCTGTTGGAATGGGTGCACCAGAAACCTACCATCTCCTACACTTGGCCAATTTTCTCTGTCACTATTCCTGAAGATCTGCAGCTTGAGATTAAGAGCAGAGCTGGAGACATAGTCCATGAGTGTGTTCGCCGTCACCTGGGCATGGAGATTGAAGACAGAGCTTTGCGAATTGTGATTGGGCTAGATCACAAACATTGCCCTTGAACTGGGTGGATTTTTTTTAGATCATTCAGGAGCTACGAGCTTCACTGCATGGGTGACATTTATTGACTATCCCTGGCTGCTCTTCAGAAGGTGGTGGTGAGCTGCGTTCTCGAACTGTTGCAGTCCATGTGCTGTGGATTGACCCGCAATGCCATTTGGGAGGGAATTCCAGGATTTTGACCCAGTGACACTTTTAGTACAAACTGGTTGTGGTACCCATCAAGTGCTTTGTCCTGGATGGTGTCAAGCTTCTTGAGTGTTTTTGTAGGTGCACTCATCCAGGCAAGTGGTGAGTATTCCATCACACTCCTGACTTGTGCCTTGTAGATGGCAGACAGATTCTGGGGAGTCAGGATGTGAGCTACTCACTGCAGGATTTCTAGCCTCTGACCTGCTCTTGTAGCCATTGTATTTATATGGCTAATCCAGTTAAGTTTCTGGTCAGTGGTAACTCCCAGGATTCATAGTGGGAGAATCAACGTGGTAATGTTTTTGAATGGGCTGATGGTTAGATTGTTTTTTATTAGCGATGTTCATTGCCTGGCGCTTGTGTGGCATGAACATTACATGTCACTTAGCCCAAACCTGGATACCGTCCAAATCTTGTTGCATTTGAACATGGACTGCTTCAGTATCTGAGGAGTTGGGAATGGTGCTGAACATTGTGCAATCTGTACTTCTAACCTTATGATGGAGGGAAGGTCATTGATGAAGCAGCTGAAGGTGGTTGGGCCTAGGACACAAAACTGAGCATAACCCAAAATGAGCATCAGTTCGCTCAGCCATTTTAGAGGACAGTTAAGAGTCAACAATGTTCTGTTGCTGTGAATTGATATGTAGACCCAGTCTAGGGTAAAGACACCAGATTTCCCTCCTTAAAGGACATTAGTGATCCAGATAAGTTCTCACAACATACAATTTTGATGGTCTTGGCTATCATTATTGAGATTGGCTTTTACTTTCAGATTTATTAATTGAATTTAAATTCCACCAGCTGCTATAGTGAGATTTGTAACCAATATCTCCAAAGTATTAGCCTGACCCTCTGAATGACTAGTCCAGTGATAACACCATTACACCATGGTGGCCTCACTGTAACTAGCACAGGGGCAGTATTTCCAGTGCCACTGGGTCTGCAATCAGGCCTGGAGGTGCAAGCAGATGAAGAGGGGAAGGTTTACGAGGAGGATGGAGGCAGAAAGAGAAAGTACTCAGGGGTAGAGGTCCACTTTCCTTTCTGCCTGTGAGCTCTGCTCAGAACCTGGTTACCTCCAAGTGCCTCCCCTTCCCATTCAGGGTGACTGACGGCTCAGCTTCCGAGATCTGCTTTGATGTGATGGTTGCGTTGTTAGTCTGAAGTGGAGGGTGGTCATGCCAGCTCCTCAGCTCTGATCTGAGCCAGTAGCCACTGTCCTAAGAGAATAGAGACTGCAAGAATCCAGCAACTTACAAACACTCCAACAGTTAGCAATGACCACAATGTCCAACATTCAATATCACTCCGCAAAATCTATCAGCCAGTGATGCCTCACCATGTCTAATAGCCAGTGACCTTCCCTGTCCAACATCCAGCATCCAGTGATGTCCTCAAAATCCAATATGCAGTGACACCCCACTTCTCCAAGCATCCAGCAGTTAGCTGCCCCTACCGCAACAATAGTTAGTCTTGGTTTTCCAGGCTTCCAGATGCTAACACACTCTACTCTGTATCAGAAAACTGCATTCAAGACCCACTCTAGAAGCTCAAGCACAAGTTTTGTGCTGATTGGCCAGTCCAGTACCGAGTAACTGCTGCACTGTGAGATATCGTCGCTCAAATGAGGAATTAAACCAAAGCCTTCTCGTCTGTCTCAAGTTTATATCCATGTCACTGGTTAGTAATGTCATAACACTCAGCAAAGATAACTAAGCAAGTGAAGGATTGTATCAAATTGAAAGAAAAAGCATGCATTTTTCACAAAGACTGGTGGCAGGTTAGAAGCTTGGAAGATTACAATGTAAAAATGGCAAAGAATGATTAAAAAAAGAGACAAAATTAGAGTTTGAGAGAAAACTAGCTAGAAATATAAAAACACAGCATGAGCGTTTCTTTTATTTAAAAGGGAGAGGAGTAGAATGTAGAGACAGGGTGGGGAATTATTAATGGAAAATAAAGAAATGGCAGAAGTGTTGAAGAGATATTTTATCTTCATCCTCACTGTAGATGGCACAAATATCTTCCCAGATATAGTGTTGATTTAAGAGGTGAAAGGAAGGAAGGAATTTACAACAGTAATGATCAAGAAACTTTTCCCCAGGGTAGGGGAGTCCAAAACTAGAGGGCATAGTTTAAGGTGAGAGGGGAAAGATTTAAAATGGAACTGAGGGGCAAATTTTTCACACAGAGCGTGGTGTGTGTGTGGAATGAGCTGCCAGAGGAAGTGGTGGAGGCTGGAACAATTACAACATTTAAAAGGCATCAGGTGGTACATGAATAGGAAGGGTTTAGAGGGATATGGGTCAAATGCTGGCATATGGGACTGGATTAATTTAGGATATCTGGTTGGCATGTACGAGTTGGACCAAAGGGTCTGTTTCCTTGCTGTACAGCTCTATGACTTTATGAGGACCAGAGTGCTGAGAAAATTATGAGAGCTAAGAACCAACAAGTCCACAGATCCTGCTGGGCTTCTCCCTAGAGTCTAAAAAGAAATGGTTGCTGAGATAGAATTGATTTGATTTTCCAAAATTTCTTTGATTCTGGCAAGGTTCTATCAGCATGGAAAATAATGAATGTATAGACAAGCACACAGGATGGGGCAGAAGTAAATATGGGTTCAACTTTCTGGAGTGAAGCTGTTTCAGAGAGGACAGTGCTACCAATGTGCTTACTGCTGCACACTCAAACAGCCCTTATACAGACCAGTTCCTGTAGTCAACAAAGTTGGGAACCGTGCAGGTCAATTTTGCCTCTCCCGAGTCCTGGTTCTATAATGTTTGGTTGTAAAACCTTCAATGACAATTAACAAATAAGGAGAATCTCCTCCCCTTTCAATGAGGCACATGTTTGTTTCTTTTTAAGCATCAATAAAGAATATTGTTTTCTCTTAAATTGATGGACAGGAGAAAGGAGAATAAGTGGATGCAATACGTCAGTGTGGTTTTAGCGAAGTGGACACAAACCAAAATATTTCATTGCATCTTGCTGAGCATGGTTCTTTCCGCAAATGAAGAGTTGAAAAGATCCCAGAATCTTTCATTCCCAAACAAAATGAGATGAATACTCACAGTTCTGATTAAGGATCATTGATTGCAATATTTGAGTCAGCATCCTCTTCTTTGGGTTCAACCCAATGCAATAAAGATGCACAGAAGGAGTGCATATAACTTGCAGCAACATGAGAATATTTAACAATTGAGAGAGGCATAAAACACTAGAGAGTTAGCTGCAAAGTAAAAGAGATTGCAAGGGTTCAGGTGCGCGATGTATATTCTTTGCAAGAGTGATTAATTTGCCTCAAGCCTTTTTCTTCACAATCAGTGCTGAGCAACCTAGATTGTCCTGCAGTTTGTGAGTTTCTCTACTCAGAATATGAGTATTCTGACCATAAAATATATTAAGTCACAGCAGGAAGGCAAACTAACATTTGAGAGATTGAACCAATAGAAGGTAAAATATGACAAAGAAAACGAGGTCTGAAGTTTCCCTGAAGGGGAAAGTTTAAATCCTTTGTATAGTCTGGTGATTGCAATTTGGAATCTTCAGGCTGGCTTTAGTTGGATTACAGTCTAACAATACATTTTCCAAAGATCATTTTCAGCATACTCACAGTTGACACTTGAAACACCAGAGGGTATATTTCACCATGTTTCTCTGATATCTGCTGTTACACAATGTCTCAAATTTTATTGGTCAATATCTCACCTCCCAAGATCAGTGTGTGTAATATTTATCATTATTCTCATTGTCTAGGGTTTAAAAAAAAACGTACATCTATCTGGCATTTTACGCAACCCTTGGACATTCCAAAAACTTTACAGTAAATGAAGTATTTTTTGAATATGATAGCCAAATTGAGTACAGAAAGCTCCCACACATAGCAATGAGACGATAAAAGAAAATTTGGGTGGAGACAATGGCCTAGTAGTATTATTGCTAGTCTATTAGTTCAGAAACTCAGCTAATGTTCTGGGGATAAAATTGTATCAGAGATAGTAGGAACTGCAGATGCTGGAGAATCTGAGATAACACGGTGTAGAGCTGGATGAACACAGCAGGCCAAACAGCATCATAGGAGCAGGAAGGCTGACGTTTCGGGCCTAGACCCTTGGGTC
>NC_063354.1:42209868-42210333 GCF_021869965.1 Rhincodon typus | reverse complement strand
ATGGGTACCCGCATGGGCCCAACCTATGCCTGCCTCTTTGTAGGTTATGTGGAACAATCCCTCTTCTGTACCTACACTGGCCCTAAACCCCACCTCTTCCTCCGTTACATTGATGACTGCATCGGCGCCGCCTCGTGCTCCCACGAGGAGCTCGAACAGTTCATCCACTTCACCAACACCCTCCACACCAACCTTAAGTTTACCTGGACCATCTCTAACACCTCTCTCCCCTTCCTGGACCTCTCTGTCTCCATCTCGGGCAACCACCTAGAAACCGATAATCATTTCAAGCCCACCGACTCCCACAGCTACCTAGAATACTCCTCCTCCCACCCACCTTCCTGCAAAAATGCCATCCCCTATTCCCAATTCCTTTGCCTCCGCCGCATCTGCTCCCAGGATGAGGCATTCCACTCCTGTACATCTCAGTTGTCATCGTTTTTCAAGGACCGTAACTTCCCCCCC
>NC_063354.1:42175600-42209768 GCF_021869965.1 Rhincodon typus | reverse complement strand
CTCATCCCTCACACCCCGTCCACGCAATAAGAACCAAAAAAGAATCCCCCTCGTCCTCACGTACCACCCCACCAACCTCCGGATCCAATGCATCATCCTCCGACACTTCCGCCATCTGCAATCCGACCCCACCACCAAAGACATCTTTCCCTCTCCACCCTTATCTGCTTTCCAGAGGGACCACTCTCTCCGTGACTCCCTTGTCCGCTCCACACTCTCCTCCAGCCCCACTGCACCCGGCACTTTTCCCTGCAACCGCAGGAAGTGCTACACCTGCCCCCATACCTCCTCCCTCACCCCCATCCCAGGCCCCAAGAAGACTTTCCACATCAAGCAGATGTTCACCTGCACATCTGCCAATGTGATATACTGCATCCGCAGTACCTGGTGTGGCCTCCTCTACATCGGGGAAACCAAGCAGAGGCTTGGGGACCGCTTTGCAGAACATCTACGCTCGGTTCGCAATAAACAATTGCACCTCCCAGTCGCGAACCATTTCAACTCCCCCTCCCATTCCTCAGATGACATGTCCATCCTGGGCCTCCTGCAGTGCCACAACAATGCCACCCGAAGGTTGCAGGAACAGCAACCCATATTCCGCTTGGGAACTCTGCAGCCCAATGGTACCAATGTGGATTTCACAAGCTTCAAAATCTCCCCTCCCCCTACCGCATCCCAAAACCAGTCCAGCTCGTCCCCGCCTCCCTAACCTGTTCTTCCTCCCACCTATCCCCTCCTCCCACCTCAAGCCCCACCCCCACCTCCTACCTACTAACCTCATCCCGCCCCCTTGACCTGTCCGTCCTCCCTGGACTGACCTATCCCTTCCCTAACTCCCTACCTACACTCACCTTTACTGGCTCCGTCCCCGCCTCTTCGACCTGTTTGTTTTCTCTCCACCTATCCTCTCCTCTATCCATCTTCTATCCGCCTCCCACTCTCTCCCTATTTATTTCAGAACCCCCTTCCCTTCCCCCTTTTCTGATGAAGGGTCTAGGCCCAAAACGTCAGCCTTTCTGCTCCTATGATGCTGCTTGGCCTGCTGTGTTCATCCAGCCCTGCACCTTGTTGTCTCGGATTCTCCAGTATCTGCAGTTCCTACTACCCCTATTAACAGGTATTCATCCTCCCAGCCAGATCGTTATCCACTCCATTGTCTGTCCAACTGCTCTTCTTTCTCTTTGAGCTCTATCCCCACCTATCATTTATTCCTTAGCTCTTCCCCCACCCTATCTTCTGCATATAAACTGACATCAGTTCTGAGGCAGGGTCGCTGGACCCGAAACATTTGCTCTGATTTCTCTCCACAGACACTGCCAAACCTGCTGAGCTTTTCCAGCAATTTGTATCAATGTTCTGGTTGAGTTCTGTACTATTGAGTAACTCTTAACCCCTCTGCAAGGATATCCACAGTTGACCATTCAATTAACACTAACAGTGAGTTTCAGAATAGCTGTTTGGGATAACCTATTGGTGAATAGCTAGTTAAAGAAATATAGTGCATTTCACAACCCCAGTGTGTCTCAAAGAATTTTGCAGCCAATGAAATACTTGTGAAGTGTAGGAAGCACACACAGCAAGATCCCATAAACAGCAATCAGATAATGGTCAATACTGGGGAAACCTGCTGCTCTTTTTAACAGCAGTGCCACGCAATCTTTGATGTCTTTCTGAGCTGGAGGACATGGCCTTGGCTTCAAACTACAGCAACTGGGACAGTGTTCCTTCAATGCTGTGCTGAAGTGTCAGTCTACATGATAGTGTCAAGCTCCTGGAGCATGACCTGATCCAATCACTGAGTTGCTCTGGAGATCCAGCACAGTACGAAACAGCATCTTCAGGAGCAAAGGGGGCAACTTGCTGAAAAGCAAGGGCTTGATTTTCTTTATGACCTTATTAGCATTACAGTTTCAGCAACGACTCCCTGCTCCAGGCCTCAGCTGGTCTGCCAGGCTCAGAGTGATTCAAACGGATTCGGTGGCTCTCTAAATTTTTAAATTACGGTGGGGATTTGTGGCAAAGCCCAGTACTCTGCTGGATATGCACATGGTTGAGGAATGATTATGTGATGCACTCCTGTAACTTGCACCTCATTGCAATATGCCCACTCATCTCACGGTGGCAGACACTCACTCAATGACCAATGCCACTAGCATTGAAAAGGGATTGCGTGGTTAGAGCTAATGGGGGATGACTTTCTATGTTTTTTTTTCACTTTAGCAGGGGAAATCTAAAGGAGATCTACTTTATCCCTTCCTAAACTAATTCTCTGTCTGCCATTTCCCCTGGGCCTTGTTTCTGAGGGTTGGCCCATAATTATGGGTAAAAAATGACAATGGTTTGTCATTGCCTTCTGCAGGCTAGCTGACCAGGAGACTATCCCATACTTAGCAGCTGCCATCAGCTTTATTGGATGGTCACCAACAAACCCTGGTGAGAGACTAGAACCCAGACCTCCTAGTCTAGAGGTCACATTGCTACTGTTGTGCCACAATAACTCTTAAGTTAGTTTTTCAAAATCATCTGCCTTGTTAAATCCTCTAAAAAACTACCAGGGAACACATCTCTTTTATTCAACTCAATTTTTCCAACGTTCTCCTATCCACTCTCCCACCCTCCATTTTCTGTCAACGTGGGTTTATCAAAACTCTGCTGACCATGTCTTAACTTGCACCAAATACCCTTTTCCCATCAGCACTGCATCACTGTGCAAGATTGGCTTCTAGCTGGGCAATGTCCAGATTTTAAAATTTTCATCGACATATTCATATCGCTTCAGAGTCGTACCCCTGTCTCTTTCCATAACTCCTCCAACCCTATGACCACTGGAAATATCTGTATTCCTGTTATTTAAATCCAAGCTCTTTTCCTTACTTACTGATTTGTATCTTGTAATCCATTTTGCTGCTTGACCCAATTGATGATCCATGTTTGGATCTTAGTCATGAGACTGTTTTACAGACCCTTATCAAAAACATTTCAGAATTAGAGATATACTTATGGTTACCAGATGACCCTTCATAGAATCCCTTACAGTGTGGAAGCAGGCCACTTCGCCCATCGAGTCCAGGCCGATCCTCCAAAGAATATTCTACCCCAACCCCCTTCCCCATCTCTGTAACCCTGCATTTCCCATGGCTAACCCATCCAGCCTGCACACTATGGGGCAATTTAACATGACCAATCCACCTTATCTGCACACCTTTGGACTATGGGAGGAAACCAGAGCACCCGGAAGAAATCCACACAGACACAAGGAGAAAGGGCAAACTGTGCAAAGACAGTCACCCAAGGGTGGAATCAAACCTGGGGTCCTGGTACTGTGAGGCAGCAGTGCTAACCACTGAGGCACTGTGCTGTAAGTATATGATTCTCTGCTCCTTATTGACTCTTTTTTGTCAACTCTTTAAAGAATTCAATGAAATTGGTTTGTATGACCTTTCCTTTTGAGATCAATCTTGATACTGTTTTCAGTCGATTATATGATAATTTAAAGAGTTGTAGCTGGCAAGGTATTCACTTATTGAAGTGAATATCTTGACGTGCTTTTGTAAAGAATTATGTTGTGCTTCATCCACATCAAATCCCATCAACACCTGGTATCACAGAATATAACTTGTCAATTGGATGTTATTGATTAAACTCTCTGTTATTCGTTTGAAATGGATGGAAATGAATATTGGAAATGTTGAATCATTGTTACATTATCATCTGAAGAACCAAAAAGATACAAATGAGTCTATCAGCATGTTACGTCCTGTACTATATGTCCAGAGAGCAAGTAAATGATAAATTTGATCATAAGTAATGGAGGTCCTGTGGTACAGTAGTAGCATCTCTACCTCTGAGCCAGGAGATCAAGTTCAAATCCCACGCCAAGACTTGTTGGCCGTTGATGGTGCGTTTGTAGCACGGTAAAACAGATTGATTGTCAGCCTGTAAGTCTTTCCAACACACTTGAGGACGGGCGATAATCCATGGAGAGCTTCTGGTCAGTCAGCCTGCAGCAGACATAGGCAAACCACCGTCGTACTTTATTCATAGGAGTGGACAGTTTCTCAGGCAATTCAGTTCATGGTCTGGCAGTGTGTGAATATTCATAACATAATCAGTTCAACTCTCTGTTTAAAAAACATTGATATGCAAAGCAGCTCCTGAGATTCTGGTTTGCGATTCAATCCACAAAAACCTGGGCAAATCTGGCACTGGGTGAACTTGGGAAGTGTGACAAATGAATTTCATCACATGATACAAAATCAGTTTATTCACCTAAGGAGCAAGGCTTCTACTTATAGAAAAAAGTGGTAAACGACTAGAGAGGTAAGGGACAACCTAACTATTCTCATTGGAATTTAGAAGAATGAGGGGTGTTCTTATAGAAAGATATAAAATTGTGAGGGGAATAGATAAGATGAAAGCAGGAAGGTTGTTAGCACTGGCCAGTGAAACTAGAACCAGAGGCATAGCCTCAAAATAAGGGGGAGCAGATTGAGGACTGAGTTGAGGAGGAACTTCTTCACCCAAAGGGTTGTGAATCTGTGGAATTCCCTGCCCAGTGAGTAGTTGAGGATAAGAGATAACAAGGTGTAGAGCTGGATGAACACAGCAGGCCAAGCAGCATCAGAGGAGCAGGAAGGCTGACGTTTCGGGCCTAGACCCTTCTTCAGAAAGTAGTTGAGGATACCTTGTTGAATGTTTTTAAGGCAAAGATAGATAGATCTTTGAACCGTTAAAGGAATTAAGGATTATGGTGAGTGGGCGGGTAAATGGAGCTGAGTCCATGAAAAGATCAGCCATGATCTATCGAATGGCAGTGCAGACTCGAGGAGCCAGATGGCCTCATCCTGCTCCTGTTTTTTATGTTCTAAAACTAAAAGGAAAAGCAAACAAAAAGCAAAAATACAGACCCAATAGCCAGAGGCAATATAAGTAATAGAAGGTGATACAGCCATCTGCTGTAGCTGTAGCCCTCTAGCTTTCAGTCTTCTACATGTCGATTATACGATAATTTAAAGAGCTGTAGCTGGCAGGGTATTTACTTATTGAAGTGAATATCTTGATGTGCTTTTGTAAAGAGTTATGTTGTGCTTCATCCACACCAAATCCCATCAGCACCTGGTATCACAGAATATAACATGTCAATTGGATGTTATTGATTAAACTCTCTGTTATGTATTTGAAATGGATGGAAATGAACATTGGAAAGGTTGAATTGTTGTTATATTATTGTCTGAAGAACCAAAGTGACTGGTGTAGACTTAATGGGCCAAAGGTTTTTTCCCAGTACTGTATGTCCCAGGGACTCTATGCTAAGGCTACAAAAAGGGAATATGAAAGACAATTTACAATGACTGTCTGAAGTAACATATTTTCCTTGCAATTTTGTTAGGAAAAAAATGTGTGATCAGGAGCAATTAGAGCTCCTTGAACTCTGGTAATGAGAAAAAAGATAGACATACTGAATAATTACACACTATCAGTATTTACAATCGAAGAATATTAATTTACAGTAGTAGGCATGTTGGAAATCCGAAGGAAATTAATATTTCAGCAAGGACGGGAATTAACCAAATTTAATAGTGATGAAAAAAGTTGTGACACAATAGATAAATTCTCAGTGCCAGATAGTTTCCTACCTAGACAGGATTTGGATTGAAATAGATGAGAATACTGCACATGCCCTAATTATAATCTTCCAAAGTTCTGTAAGTTTTGGAAATAACCCTTTAGATTGGCGAATTGCACAGGCCTCTCCCCTGTTTAAGAAAAGAGTGTTGATAGGGAGCAAGAGAGAAAGAAAAAGGGAATTAAGTTAGCCTAATATCTGTGATCAGAAAGTTGTGTGATTTACTAATAATGGAAAGTATGACTGAACACCATGATGTGTTTCAGCTGACCAGGGAAAGCCAGCGTAGATTTATAAAAGGTACACCGGGTTTGAGTAGAGTAATGGACTGGGGATGTTTTTGTTTGCTAGAAATTCCAGAGGGTATTGAATGAAATCCCTCATAATAGATTGCTATCTAATGTATTGATGTAACTACCGGTATCCTGGAAGGATCAGTTTTGGGCAACAACTATTTGCTATTTCTTTCACAAAAGAGATGATGGAATGGAGAGTCACATGTTGATGTTTGTCGTGTGAAATTGAAACAGCTGGTAGCACCGGAAGCTGTGGAGATGATGGGCCCTGACAATAATGCTGAAGGGTTGCACTGCAGAATTACTGCACCCTTAGCCAGGCTGTTACACCATTGACAGCTATCTAGCAATGGGGCAGATTGTCCAGGTATGTCCTGACCTGGACAAAAAGAAGGACAAGTCTAACCCAGCCAATTACCGCCCCATCAGTCAACACTTGGGCGGCACGGTGGCTCAGTGGTTAGTAGTTACCTCACAGCGTCAGGGACCTGGGTTCAATTCCAGCCTTGGGTGACTGTCTGTGTGGAGTTTGCACATTCTCCCTGTGTCTGCGTGGGTTTCCTCTGGGTGCTCCAGTTTCCTCTCACAGTCCAAAGATGTGCAGGCTAGGTGGATTGGCCAGGCTAAATTGCCCATCGTGCCCAGGGATGTTTAGGTTAGGTGTGTTAGACAAGGAAAATCAGGGGTAGGGGAATGGGTCTGGGTGGGATGCTCTTCAAAGGGGTGGTAGCGTGGACTTGTTGGGCTGCATGGCCTGTTTCCACACTCTAGGGATTCTATGATTTACTTGTCCCACAGCAAACTGATGCAAGGGGTTGTTAACAGTGCTATCTAGCTCCACTTGGCAAGCAATAACCTGCTCATAGATGCTCAGTTTTTGTTCCGCCAGGGCCACTCAGATGCTGGTCTCATTTCAGCCTTGGCCCAAACATGGACAAAAGAGCTGAATTCTAGAGGTGAAGTGAGAGTGACAGCCCTTGACATTAAGGCTGCATTTGACTGAATGTGACATCAGAAATGCCCAGCAAAACTGGAATCAAAGGAAGCAGGGCAAACTTTGCACAAGAGATGTGAATATTGCTGGCTAGGTCAGTATTTATTGTCCATCCTTAATTACCCTGGAGAAAGTGGTGATGAATTCCCATCTTGAATAACTGCTGCCCTTAAGGTGTAGGGGCACTCACAATGCTGTTTGGAAGGGAGCTCCAGGGATTTGACACAGCAGCAGTGACTTAGCAGTGATATATTTCCAAGCCAGGATGATATGATGATGCAGGGAGTGCTGCTCCCATGCATGTTTTTCTCTAGTCCTTCCAGATGGTAGAGATCACACGTTTGGAAGGTGCTGTTGAAGGAGTCTTGGTGTGTCAATGTAATTTATCTTATGGATGGTACACATTGCTGCCACTGGGAACCAGCGATAGACAGAGTGAATGTTGAAGGTGATGGATGTGGTGCCAATCAAGTAGACTGCTTTGTCCTAGTTACAATAAAGCTTTTCGAGTGATTTTGGAGCTGCACTCATCCAGGCAAGTGGGGAGTATTCCATCACACTCCTGACTTATGCTTTGTAGATGGTGGACAGGCTTTAGGGTATCAGGAAATGAGTTACTTGCTGCAGTATTCCTTCCCTATGACCTTGTTTTGTAGCCGCTATATTTATATAACTAGTCTCATTAAGTTTCTGATCAATGGTAATCCCTGGATGTTGATAGAGGGGTGTTCAGTGATGGTATAAGCATTGAATGTTAGAAAGCAGTGGTTAAATTCTTTCTAATTGAGGTTATAATTCATAAGACCATAGAATATAGGAGCAGAATTAGGCCATTCAGTCCATCGAGTCTGGACTGCATTTCGATCATGGCTGGTATGTTTTCAATCCCATTCTCCTTCCTTCTCTCCTTAACTATGGACCCCCTTACTAACCAAGAACTTATCTACCTCTGTCTTACATACAGTCAATGACTTGGCCTCCACAGCCTTCTGTGGTAACAGATTCCACCAATTAACTACCGTCTGGTTGAAGAAATTCTTTGTCGTCGCAGTTCTAAACGATCGTCCCTTCACACTGAGGCTGTACTCACAGGTCTTAGTTTCTCCAACTAATGGAAATATCTTCTCCATGTCCACTCTATCTAGGCCTCTCCACGGTCTGGAAGTTACAATCAGATTGCCATCCTTCTAAGCTCCATCAAGTTCAGATCATCATTGAATTCTCTGAGGATGTGACAAAATACTTTGATGAAGGCAGAGCAGTAGATGTGGTGTTAATGGATTTTAGCAAGGCATTTGATAAGGTTCCACATTGTAGTCTCATTCAGAAAGTAAGGGGGCATGGGATTCAGGGAAATTTGGCTGTCTGGATACAAAACTGGCTGTCCAATAAAAGACAGAAGGTGTAAAGGATGGAAAGTATTCAGCCTAGAGCTCGGTGACCAGTGGTGTTTTGCAGGGATCTGTTCTGGGACCTTTGCTGTTTGTGATCTTTATAAATGACTTGGATCAGGAAGTGGAAGGGTGGGTTAGTAAGTTTGCCGATGACACAAAGGTTGGTGGAGTTGTGGATAGTGTGGAGGGCTGTTGTAGGTTGCAACGGGACATTGACAGGATGCAGAGCTGGGCAAAGAAGTGGCAGATGGAATTCAACCCAGAAAAGTGTGAAGTGATTCATTTTGGAAGGTCGAATTTGAATGCAGAATACAGGGTTAATGGCAGGATTCTCAGCAGTGTGGAGGAATAGAGGGATCTTGGGGTTCACGTCCATAGATCCCTCAAAGTGCTACCCAAGTTGATAGGGTTGTAAAGAAGGCGTATGGTGCGTTGGCTTTCATTGGCAGGGGAATTGAATTTAAGAGCCACGAGGTTATCCTGCAGCTGTATAAAACTCTGAATAGACCACACTTGGAATATTGTGTCCAGTTCTGGTCACCTCATTATAGGAAAGATGTGGAAGCTTTAGAGAGGGTGCAGAGGAGATTTACCAGGATGCTGCCTGGACTGGAGGGCAGATCTTATGAGGAAAGGTTGAGGGAGCTCGGGCTTTTTTCATTGGAGCGAAGAAGGATGAGAGGTGACTTGATAGAGGTGTACAAGATGATGAGAAGTATGGATAGAGTGGCTAGCCAGAGACTTTTTCCCAGGGCAGAAATGACTATTAGGAGGGAGCATAAGTTTAAGGTGATTGGTGGAATGTATAGGGGAGATGTCAGAAGTAGGTTTTTTACAGAGTGGTGGGCGTGTGGAATGCACTGTCGGCAGTGGTAGTGGAGTCAGATACATTAGAGACTTTTAAGCGACTCTTGGATAGGCAGATGGGGGACAGTAAAATGTAGGGTATGCAGGGTAGTATGATCTTAGTAGGATAATGGGTTGGCACAACATCGTGGGCTGAAGGGCCTGTACTGTGCTGTACTGTTCTATGTTCTATGTTCTATCATCCACGGTGGGGTGTGTGAGCATGGGGGGTAGTATGTGGTAATCTGCAGAAAGTACACAGTCCCATGTTTGATCTAATGCCCTGAGATTTCATGGGGTCCAGAGGATCCTCTTGACTATGCCACAGTGCTGGGTCTGTCCTGCTGGTGGGAGATGGCATACTGAGAGATATTGATGGTTTAGAACTGACATAAGGAGGAATTTCTTCAGCGAATAGGGTTTTGAATCTGTGGAACCCATTGCACAGAGGACTGTGGAGGCCAAGTCTCTGAGTGTTTTTAAGACAGAGATAGATAGGTTCTTGATTCGTAAGGGAATCAAAGGTTACTGGGATATTATAAGATATGATAGATCTTCCACTCTTGGCACTAAACCCCAGATGTTGCGGAGGAAGACTTTTAGGGGTCAACAGGGCTGGCTTTGCTGTTTCCGGTGCCTAGATTGATCATAGAATCCCTACAGTGTGGAAGAAGGTCGTTCAGCGCCTCACGACCACACCGATACTTTGAAGAGCATCCCACCCAGGCCCGCCACCCCTACCCTATCCCTGTAACCCTACGTTTCCCACAGCTAACCCACCTAACTTGCACATCCCTGGACACTATGGGCAATTTAGCATGGTCAATCCAACCTAACCTGCACATTCTTGGACTGTGGGAGGAAACTGGAGCAAACTCACGCAGACACAGGGAGAATGTGCAAACTCCATACACACAGTCGCACTGAGACTGGAATCAAACCTGGGGACCCTGGCGCTGTGAGGCAGCAGTGCCAACCACTGAGCCACTGTGCTGTCCAATATTTGTTTAAATGTGAACTACTTACACGCTATGTAATTTATATAAATGATTCATACACGTGACTGCCTACTCAAACCAACAATTTAAATGGCTGTGATTACTCACATGAACGCACACAAACCATACATTCAGATAGTCAATATGTTGGGAGGCACTGAGCAGATCGCAGCCAAATTAAACAATTATCCCTGGTCGTTAAATGACAGATTAAATGAGAGGTAATAGCTTAAAACATAGCAACATATTCACAAAACATTGCTTGTGCTGGTATCTAATAGCCTGGTTACACTGGCAGTTTCCATGTGCATTTAGCATAAAATCAAACCATTCAATTCAAACTGTTCATCTTTACAGTTCTACTTGTCTTACTCTGCATCACCTAAGGCTATCTACACATGCTTCTGGCTTCTTTCATCCTTCACATACATTACTAACCACCCCTAAAGCCACCTACACTCTATGGCTCGATTACTCCTTGTACACCAGCTGGAGATGTTAATCTTCTCAGCTGTAACACAGCTTCTGGATCAGTTTGTAAGTGAACTGCCAAGGTGGAACAGGTCTGTACTGAACAGGCATGGAATTATGAATGGGACGATTTGCCTGAGCTCAACACACATTATTATCCACTTTCTGCTGTTAAGTATGATGTGAAGAGTTTCTGGGCAAAGGTGAGAACTAATTTTGCCTGTGGTAGTCTTACTGTCTGAACTAACTTTGCATGAGGGTTGAATCCCTACAATGTGGAAGCAGGCCATTCAGCCCATTGAGCCCACACCAACCCTTGATAGAGTAGCCCACCTAGACCCACCTTCTCCCTATTCCTGTATCCCCCATGGTTAATTGAACTAGCCTGCACATTCCTGGACATGATGGGCAATCCAGCCTAACCTGCTCATCTTTGGACTGTAGGAGGAAACTGGAGCACTAAAAGGAAACCCATGCAGACACAGGGCGAACATGCAAACTCCACACAGACAGTCACCCAAGGGTGGAATCAAACCCAGGTCCTTGACACTGTGAGGCAGCAGTGCTAACCACTGAGCCACTGTCCTGGTGGTAATATTTATTAGCCAAGGTCACTCTTAATATTTTCACCTAGTTTAACACACAGCCTTAGTGTAACCCTTTATTGTCTCTCTTACTGTGATATTCCTGAAGAAAAGCCTTCTGTAATTATCGTTGACACTTGGTCAAGTTATTCTATGATCTATTTTTCCAACAAGCTAATTAGGTAATTTCCTGCAAATGACACAGTGACCATGATGGGTCAAAGTGCTTAGCTGTTATCTCTTAACAGAGGAACACTGGACCCTGCCTGCAATCCTCAGTGTCAGTGGGATAGCACCTGTTACACCCAGGGATATATTGGGATCTGCACATGTGATCAAGGAATTCCACCGATTATTGGGAATTGTGAATAATAATTGTGATTCAAAGTATAATTCTGATCTTGAGTTAGAACGAACATACAAAGATGTGAGTTAGGAGCAGAGATAGACCATTCAGCCCATCAAACCTGTACTGCCATTCAACAAGATCATGGTTGATCTGATTGTGGCCTCAATGCCATATCATCTTCTTTTACCACCTCCATACTCTGTGACTCCCTTGTTACTGAAGAATCTATCTACCTCTGCCTTAAAAGTATTCAGTGACTCTGCTGCGACTGTGCTTCAGCAAGGGCAATTCTACAGATCCATGACCCTGAGAGAAAAAAAGACTTCTAATCTCCATTTTAAATGGGAGACCCCTCAATTTTAAACTATCTCCCTCAGTACTAGCCTCACCCATAAGGGGAAACACCTTTTCAGCCTCCAGTCTGTCAAGTCCCCTCAGGATCATAAATGTTTCAATAAGCTCACCTTGATTCCCCTGCTTAAAAAGAATCTATTCAAAAAATATTCAATGACCCCCACATCAACCATCTTCTGAAGCAGAGTTATTAAGTCACTCAATCTCCTGAGAGAAAAGGTTTCTCCCTATCTTTGTCCTGAAAGGGTGATCCCACGGTTTAACGTAGTGTCCTCAGTTCTGGACTCTCACACAACCTGGATGAGCCCTGGTTTTTGGGTGGCACAATGGCTCAGTGGTTAGCACTGTTGCCTCGCAGCGTCAGCAGCCCAAGTTCAAATCCGACTGTCTGTGTGGAGTTTGCAGATTCTCCCTGTGTCTGGGTTCTCCAGTTTCCTCCCATAGTTTAAGATGTGATGGTTAGGTGGATTGGCCATGCTAAATTGTCCCATAAAGTGCAGACTATGTGAATTAGCCATGGTAAATGCAGGGTTATGGGAATATGGTAGGGGGCTGGATCTGGATGGGATGGTCTTCTGAGGATTAGTGTGGGCTTGATGGGTGGAATGGCCTCTTTCTGCACCATGGGGCTTCCGTGAAGAACAAACACACTTTCCACATCCACCTCATCAAAATCATTCATGTCCTTATACTCTTTAATCAAATTTAACGCCTACTCTTCTGAACTCCTCTAAAAATGAGAACAGCCTGTCCAACTTTCTTCATAACACAAACCTGCTCATTCCAGGCATCAGTTTGGTAAGTCACCTTTCACACTTTTTTCCCTCAACTAAAGCGACCAAGACTGCATACGGTATTTGAGCTATGCTCTCAGCTTATCAGTATAATTGAAATGCTCTTTTTCTGTGCTGGGAGAATTTAAGCGCTCACATGGACTACAGCAGTTCAAGAAGACAGATCGCCGCCACCTTCTCAAAGACAAATCAAGGTGAACAATTAATGCCAACTTTGCCAGTGCTGCCCATATCTATCTCACCAATTTGCAGTATTTGACATTAATAGGTCCTCATTTTCAGAATTATGACGACTAAAATTTTGCTGTGGACTACAAAATAAAACATAGGCAGTGCAAACAACATCGAACAGCTGCATGTTTGTAAATATTTCATAACCAGCAGTCATTACAAATTAATAATGCATGTCACTGTTGGTATTCTTTGCAAACTGTTTATATTTCTGAGCAGCAATATTACTAATTAGTACGAAGGTAAAACTGGGCGTTGATTAAATACATGTCAAAGTAGTAATTGGGTTTAGCAGTTTGAAGGTCAAATGTGGGTCAAATGAGCAATACAAATATTAATTTTAAAAATTCCATGGAGTCTCTCCAATTCGTTATCTTTCTTGAAGTAATTCAATAATTCAAGAGAAACTTCCCTGAAAACAAATGCTGATCTGATTTGTGCAAGCTTGTTATTACAAATAGAATAGGAAGTTGTATCAGTCTGGGGCAATCCTTTATGCAAAAGTCAAACAGCTTTCTCCCAAGGCATGAACAGAACTGGTTTCAGCATTCCGAATATTAGAATACTTTAGGGTCCTCCTATGATTCCCCGCACAATTCGTCAACCATCCATTAACATTCCAGGAGTGTAGCAAAATATCTGGAGGAATAACCATAGAGACATACAGCTCTGAAACAGACACTTCGGTCTAACCAGTTCATGCTGAACATAATCCCAAACTAAACTAGTCCCACCTGCCTGCTCCTCGCCCATATCCCTCCGAACCTTTCCTATTCATGTACTTATCCAAATGCTTTTCAAACATTCATATCCACCACTTCCTCAGGAAGTTCATTCCACATGTGAAACGCTCTCTGAGTAAAAAAAATTGCCCCTCATGTCTTTTTGAAATCTCTCTCCTCTCACCTTAAAAATGTGTCCCCTAGTCTTGAAATCCCCCATCCTAGGCAAAATACAACTACTTAAAGTAAAACACATCAGAAGAACTGAGCCCATCATTTACAGCAGACATATTCAAACATGCTCAGTTTTATAAGGTGAAACCTGTCATGTGCTGCAGGAATGAAACTCTTATGTCTTCTTGTTGTCTTATGGGTCACATGTGTGAGAAATAATTATATTTTAGGCTTGGAAAGTTTACAGCGCTTTGCCTCTAAACCAACAGGTCATCTGCCTTGTGAGCAGATTGTCTTAATCTGTTGGTATTGAAGTGTTAGCCCCTTTAAGGGTCAAGCAGAATCTTCTTACATCCAACCTTTTAGGTATTTTTCCAAATCAACCAGTTCAGAGAGGTTATTACACACCTCTGGAGCAGGTGGGACTTGACCTTGGACCTCCAGGATCAGAGGTAGGGACACTACCATTATGCCACAATCATAACAGATAGGGTATTGTTCTCTTGGAATATATCTGCTGCTTTATGATAATCAATTTATTGTTGTCACTTTATAGACATTTTGTTATCAACCTGTTCAGAGGTTCCCATCTGTATTCACAGAGGAGAAATATTGTCGCTGGGGGTTTCATTTGGGACAGTGAGGTTCTAGAACACGTTAAGCTTAATAAGGAGGGGGCATTAGATGTTTTCAGGCATAAGGATGCATAAATCCCCAGGGCCTGATGAGATGTATGGGAAGCAAGTGGGGAGATTGCTGGGCCCCTGGTGGAGATATTAAATACTTTGCTGGCCACAGGCGAAGTGCCATAAGACTGGAGGACTGCTAATGTGGTTCCTTTGTTCATGAAAAGCAGCAGGAAAAGGCCAGTAATTACAGACCAGTTAGTCTAATGTCAGTGGTAGGGACATTTGTGGGAAAATGTCCAAAGGACAGGATTAATTAATACAGGGACAGTCAGCACAGACTCGTTAGAGGGAGATCGTGTCTGCCCAATTTAATTAGGTATTTTTGAAATGGTGACTATATTGATGAGGTGTAGTGCAGTTGAGGTGGTTTACATGGACCACAGTGAGGCCATTGACAAGATCCCACATGGAAGGCTGGTCCGAAAGGTAACTTCCATGGAATCCAAGGCAAGTTGGTAAATTGGATCCAAATTTAGTTTACTAATAGGAGGTAAAGGGTGATGGTGGAGGGTTGTTTTTTGCGATTGGAAGCCTGTGAGTAGCAGTGTACCACAGGGATCGGTGCTGGGACCGATGTGGGACAATGTGGATGTGAATGTAGAAGGTACAATTAACAGGTCTGCAGATGACATAAAAATTGGCATTGCTGTTGCTAGTGAGGAAGCTACATTCTGATATTGATCAGCTGGTAAATTGGGCAGGGCAATGGCATTTGGAATTTAATCCTGATAAGTACAAAGCGATGCATTTTGGGAGGTCTAATTGAAATAAGTCCACAGAGGCCAGTATCCCACCACTGATCACCCTTTATTTACACATGGAGAGCCCTTGACACTGATCCAGCTCCCTCAGGGCCAGCTCTCAGAGTGAGCAGGATGTCTGACATTTTTGTTTTTATCTGTCAGCCAACGCTCCCTCATTGGACCAGATTAACAGCCCCAATCAGGAAACTCATATTCTATGAGGTCCACCTGACTGACCTAGTTACCACCACTACACCCTCCCCCTCTGAGTCCGAGATATAGGCTCGTTCTTTTTTTGTAGATCCTCCTCCTGGGATGTTTTAGCACCAGGTCAGGTTCCTCCAGCTCTGCCTCTGATGCGGACAGCATGTAACGCACAGTAGCTCACCTCTTGCATCCAGAGCACCTCAGAAGAAATTCATTCTCTTCTTCAGGTGGCAAAGGTGTTAAGGCAGAGGCATCTGCTGTGTCCATCTCAGATTCTGAGGTACCTTCAACTCTCGACAGAGTGCGAGTACCCATGGGCTCTGGAACAGTCGGAAAGGCAATCGAGGAGGCAGGCACGTTTTGCTCCTGCACCGTTTGCACATTTGCAGCTCATTTGCTAGACCATTGTATGATGGATGGTATGGAGCTGTCCTTATATGTTAAAAACCATTCAACTTTAGGAAATACTCAAATTCCCTGCTGGTAAACAATGGCTTGTTATCTATGACCAACACTTTTGGGAATCCGTGTACTGCAAAAGGTGCATGCAGTTTTTTTTGTTATCTTCCCGTGTTTTATGAATGAACTCTATGCGAAAACCCTTCTGGACCCGGAGAGACCGGATAACAGTGGAGGATATTATAGAGAGCAACAGTGATTGTCCCAAACAAAGGTCGCTGCCAAATATTGGCTGAACTCCATTAACTTCATCCAAGGATTTCCAAAATGAAGATGTTGCTGAGACATTATGTCTGGTGGCCATGATTGGATGTAGACATCGCCGCATTGTTGGGGAAGTACCCAGAGGGCCAACAAGGACAAAAATTAATACCAGCTGCTCCCCCACATCCATGGGAATGGCCAGGTAAACCCTGAACTCGGTTATACACTGACTATGCAGGTCCTTTCATGGATTCAATGTTCTTAGGCATTGTGGATGCCCACTCAAAGTGGCTGGACTCGCATAGAGTTCATTCATAAAACACGGGAAGATAACAAAAGAAACTGCATACACCTTTTGCAGTACATGGATTCCTGAAAGTGTTGGTCATAGATAACAAGCCATTGTTTACCAGCAGGGAATTTGAGTATTTCCTAAAGCTGAATGGTTTTTAACATATAAGGACAGCTCCATACCATCCATCATACAATGGTCTAGCAGAAAGAGCAGTCCAAACTTTAAAGGTAGGCTTCAAGAAACAGCCCACCTTTTCACTTGATACCAAACTGTTCTGTTTCCTCTTTGATTATAGAACCACCCCTCATGCAAATACAGTGATAGCTCCAGCAGAGTTACTAAAGAGAAGACTCCTCACTAGGTTAAATCTGATCTTCCCAAATCTGGTGGGATGGGGGCGGAGGATGAAATGGCATTAAGAATGGCAATGGCAGATTCAAGACTCTGATAAACGAGAGACAGTTTACTTCAGGGGACGAAGTTTGGTGTAGGAACTACAGGAATAGCCCTGCATGGGTAAGAGACATTGTCAACGTGATGTCAGGTCCAGTAATGTATAGAGTTTGGGTAGGTATAATGGCCCTGAACAAGCACATGGACCATATGAAACCTGTAAACTTGCAAACGGTGAGGGATAAAAATGTGCCTGGCTCCTTGTCAGCCTTTCCGACTGTTCTAGAACCCATGGGTTCTCCATTTCCATCATATCTTGAAAGGTTTTAGTATCTAGTGCCTCAGGAAACGTTAGGCTCCTTATAACCAAAAATGCTGCTGGCTCACAAACTGTCAGGAGAGTTATTTGCTTTTCATCTGTCCCAATGCCATTTGTCCAAAAAAAAATCGCATTCTTTCCACACATTGAGTCCAGCAGGATCGAACAAGTTAAGCTTCCCGATGTGAGGCCAGAAATGCTTTTCCTAAATCAAAGATGACTGTTAAAGTGAATTTCTTCAGGAGCATGCTTTTGTCTCATTGCCCCTGAAATAGCTCCACAGAGGCTGGTATCCTGTCACCTAGTCACCCTTTATTTACACGTGGAGAGTCCTTAACACCGACCCAGCTCCCTCAAAGCCAGTTCTCAGAGTGAACAGAATGTCTGACACTCCTGTTTATATCTGTCAGCCATGGCTCCCTGATCAGTCCAGACTAACAGCCCAAATCAGGGAACTCATATTCTATGAGATCCACCTGGGCTGACCTTGTACAATCACGACATCATAAGCAAAGGGTATATATAATGAATGGTAAGTCCCCAAGGAAAACTATGTTTAGTTCTGGTCACCACGCTGTCAGAAGGGCGCAGTTGCACTGGAGAGGGTGCAGAGGAGATTCACCAGGATGTCACCTGGGATGAAAAGTCTCAGTTATTGCGGAGAAGCTGGATAGGCTGAGTTTGTTTTTACTTGGAGCAGAGGAGACTGAGGGGACATCTGACTGAGGTGCACAACATTATGAGAATCCTAGACAGAGTGGATTGTGAGAATATTTTTCCCACGGCAGACGTGCCTAAGACCACATGTCACAAGTTTAAGGTGAGGAGTAAGTCATTTCGAGGAAATCCGAGGAAAATTTTTCACCCAGACGGTGGTAGAAATATGGAACATGCTGGCTGAGAGGGTGGTGGAAACACAACATTTAAGAAGCATCTGGATAAGTAATTAAAATGCCAGGGCATAGAAGGCTATGGACCAAGCGCAGGTAAATGGGATTGGTGTATTTTAGTGGTCAGCATGGACATGGGAGGTTGAAAAGCCTGTTTCAATGCTAGATGACTCTATGCGATGTTAGTACAGAGTTCGGGAGCAAGTTGGATTTGAACCCACGCTTTCAGACCCTATCACTGTACCACAAGAGCCCTCAATGAGTTGCAATCAGAAGAGCTCCAGATGTGATTGAGAGCAGCTGATACTCGTGGGACTTTGGTAAGCATCTGGACTTCTGAGGGGCTACTGTGGAAAGTGGTATTGTCCCTACCTCTGAAACCCACTTTGCAAGGCCCACGTCTCCAGTGGTGTACGATAACATGTCTGAGTAGGGTGTTCAGAAAACTTAATTAAATTGGGGAGAGATATATGATGGGTAGCTAATCCTTACCTCTGAAGTGGCTCATGTATCTCTAAGCTGGGAGACCCCAGTTCATAATCCCACTTACACCAGGTGTTTACCATTACATGGATGGGTTGATTATTCTTTAATATAAACAGTTGAGATTTTTAGAGAGCGATGGGCACCATGGGAGCTAAAACATTCTATTTCCCCCTTCAACTCCATTTTAATGTAGTCTCCTCCCTCTCTTCCTACCCTGCCCTATTTCTGGTTGTTGTTACACTGTTCCTGGCGAGCAGTGTTGGAAAGTTTCTCTGTTAACCAGTGACAATGGGTGATTTGGAGATGGGTGCAAAGTGGGGTGGCTGGGTCAGAGGGCTTTCTTGTGGGCAGCATTCTGGATCTCAGCAAGCAAGAGTGTAGTGACCATGGGGGCTGGGCATAATTCCCAACTACCTGCCCCTCTTCTGCTCTATTTGTGCCGAAGAGCTAGGAGAGAGAGCCCACAGATGGGCAGTGTATATAATTTGTTAATTGTTGAATTTATCTAACATAGTCATTGAGTCAGAGAGCTGTACATCATGGAAACAGACCCTTCAGTCTAACTCATTCATGCCGACCAGAAATTTTTACATTAATCTACTCCTCATTTGCCAGCGTTTGGCCCCTATCCTTCTATTCATGTACCCATCCAGATGCCTTTTAAATGCTGTAATTGTACCAGCCTCCACCAATTCCTCTGGCAGCTCGTTCCATACATTCATCAACCTCTGTGTGAAGATGTTGCTCTTTAGGCCCCTTTTAAATTTTTCCCCTTTCACCTTAAATCTATGCCCTCTAGTTACGGATTTCCCTAAACCGGGGAAAAGACTTTGACTATTCACCCTATCCATGCTCCTCATAATTTTATATACCTCTATAAGACCACCCCTCAGCCTCCAATGCTCCAGGGAAAATAGCTCCAGCCTATTCAGCCTGTCCCTATAGCTCAAACCCTCTAAACCAGGTAACATCCTTGTAATCTTCTCTGGATCCTTTCAAGTTTAACAACATCCTTCCTATAGCAGGGAGCCTTTCTGCTCCTATGATGCTGCTTGGCCTGTTGTGTTCATCCAGCTCTGCACCCAGTTGATTTGTTGGTGGCTTCATTAAAAAAGAGGTAGGTTCCTGACTTTATTTTGGTTTAGTTTCCTCCTTTGATTCCCTACCATTTTTTGTTAATATTTAATTGGCCCCACTGGTTGTAATTTGTTAACTGGGTGCTTTTGTTTCTTTGTTGGTGGGCTTCAGATATAAAACAAGGAGCTGGTTCTTTTGATGGCAATGTCAGTGACTGAGAGTCCTCAGAGAGAGAGAATGCAGTGCCCAGTAGAAATCTTGATGCCTTTAGGGATAAGTGGGTACTGCAGGGGCTGGAGTGAATACTCACTTCCTCCAACGCTGTCTGAATTTAGATCCCCCATCCTGATTCCTTTTTAATTTTTAAAATTATTTTTACATTGCCTCTGCTAGGCACTCTGTTATTGGATTAATTGGGCATCAGGATAACTTGGTCATGGTAAAAGGCTGGCTTCTTTAATTTTTTGTTGGATGGGGCTGTGGAGTGAGTGGAATATGTATACTTTGGTTGTGGGAGGTTACACCTATGTTTTACTTCTTAAAGGTACCTCTTGGTATGTTTCTGGTTGCATATCAGTAGACAGACCAAAGGAAGCACAGTAGCTCAGTGGTTAGCACTGCTGCCTCATAGCACCAAAGAACCTGGGTTTGATTCCACCCTCAGGTACATTCTATATAGTTGTACATTCTTCCCGTGTCTGGATGGGTTTCCTCCCACAGTCCAAAGATGTGCAGATTAGGCAGATTGGCCATGATAAATTGCCCATAGTGCCCAGAGATATGTAGGCTAGGTGCATGAGCCATGGGAAATGCAGGGTTACAGAGATAGAGTTGGGGGGAAGATGTGGATCTGAGATGCTCTCCAGAGTATAAGTATGGACTCAATGGGCCAAATAGCCTGCTTCCATACTGTAAGGATTCTATGATCTGATCTGGGGTCAGGCTAAAGCTCCCATCAACACTCTTGTCTCTTTTCCACAGCTTCTTCTTGCCTCGGCATCTTGGAAAGAGAGACTATGGTTGGTATACCAAGATGTTTAAATAGAGGTGGGTACCACAAGGCCTGCAGTGCCTTATCTTCCCCCTCTAATGCTATTTCAGTTTGGCTCCCCCCCCTTGTTTTTGCCCCTTTTGATTTTTGTTTTCTGTTTGGTGTTTTGTTCATTAGTTAATTGGGTTAGTTTTAAAAAATAAGATCTGGCTTCTTCCCCCGTGAGAGGGGTGGCTCCTGAACAGAGAAAAGGTCCAGAAGGGAAGGATGGAAACTGGTGTTCGTGCTAAACTATATAGTTACAATCAAACCCTTGTAAATCGCCAACAGTCTTTTGCTGCCTAATTCAACATGTGCACATCGGTCTGTTAAAGATAGACCAACATTATGTCTTCTTTTCTTCTCAGGCAGGAGGGATGATGGTCTAGTGGTATTATCTGGTATTTATCCAATAGGCTTAGGCAATGTTCTGGAGACCTGTGTTCAAATCCTGTGATGGCAAATGGTTGAATTTGAATTCAATAATAATCTGGAAATAAGAGTGTGCTGATGATCATGAAACCATATTGATTGTCAAGGAAAATACCCATCTGGTTCACTGATGTCCTCTGGGGAAGAAAACTGTCATCCTTACCTGGTCTGGTCTACATGTGACTCCAGATCCACAGCAATGTTGACTGTTAACTGCCCTCTGGCCAATTATGGATGGGCAATAAATGCTGGCCTAGCCAGTGAAACCCTCACCCCATGAATGAATTAAAGTTTCGAGCTGGAGATGATCTTCATCCACTATGGACTGTGCATCCTGAGGTGATTAAAAGGTCCAATTCTGGATCCATGCTTCCTGTCACGAGTGAGGCAGATGCTAATTGATGCTCAGGTGTCTGTATTTCTCCCTCCGCTGTTTGTGTGTATTCGACACAACCTGACCCTTCAGCTTTCAATGTGCTTCCCTAGTATAGGACCAATTACCACCCCATCAGTCTCATCTCGATCATCAGTAACATGGTGGAAGGTATCCTCAACAGTCCTGTTAAACAGCTCCACCAGGGACACTCAGCTCCTGACCAGTTCAAACATGGACAAAAGAGTTGAATTCCAGAGGTGAGGTGAGAGTGACAGCACTTGATATCAAGGCTCCATTTGACCAAGTGTGGCATCAAGAGGCCCTAGTAAAACTGGAATCGATGGTATTGGGGGTAAACTCTCCACTGGTATAGGAAGATGGTTGTGGCTGTTGGAGGTCAATCATCTCAGTTGCAGGACATCTCTGCAGGAGTTCCTCAGGGTAGTGTCCTAGGCCCAATCATCTTTAGCTGCTTTATCAATGACCTTCCCTCCATCGTAAGATCAGAAGTGCGGATGTTCGCTGATGACTGCACAATGTTCAGCACCATTCGAGACTGCTCAGATACTGAAACAATCTGTGTTCAAATGCAATAAGATCTGGATAATATCTAAGCTTGGGCTGACAACTGGCAAGTAACATTTGCACGACAGAAATGCCAAGCTATGACCATCTCCAATAAGAAACAACCTAACCATCACTCTTTGATATTCAATGGTGGTGCCATCACTGAATGCCCCACTATCAACATCCTGGGGGTTATCATTGATCAGAATCTCAACTGGACCCAACACATGAACACAGTGACTACAAGAGCAGGTCAGAGGCTGGGAATACTGTGGTGAGTAACTCACCTCCTGACCCCCCAAAGCCTGTCCACCATCTACAAGGCACAAGTCAAGAGTGTGATGGAATACTCCCCACTTGCCTGGATGGGTGCAGCCCCAACAACACTCAAGAAGCCTGACACCATCCAGGACAAAGCAGCCCGCTTGATTGGCACCACATCCACAACCATCCACTCCCTCCACTACTGACGCTCAGTAGCAGCAGTGTGTACCATCTACAAGATGCACTGCAGAAATTCACCAAAGATCCTCAGACAGCACCTTCCGAACCCACGACCACTTCGGTCTAGAAGGACAAGGGCAGCAGACATATGGGAACAACATCACCTCCAAGTTCCCTTCCAAGCCACTCACCATCCTGACTTGGAAATATATCGCTCTTCCTTCACTGTCGCTGTCAAAATCCTGGAATTCCCTCCCTAATAGCATTGTGGGTCAACCTACAGCAGGTGGACTACAGCAGTTCAAGAAGGCAGCTCATCACCGCCTTCTCAAGGGCAACTAGGGATGGGCAAGAAATGCTGGCCAGTCAGCAACGCCCACATCCCACAAAAATGAATTAAAAAAAGTATTAAATTGGGTTTCTGACAAATTTGTTCCTAACTTTTTACAGACAGTGCAACAGCATATAACAGAAACTGGAAATCCTGCCAATGATTTGGGAGTGTGACCTGCTCGGTATTTATATACTTATGGGATAATATGAAGCTTGGAATTATCTGCAACTAACCATCTCCCATTCTATTCATGGAAATGGACCTAGGCTTGGGAAATTCAATCAACCATATCCTCCAGACTGACTGAGGATTCTCCAATCAATAATATCCATGTATCAATGTCACTCTAGAGATTGTGGAAAGGCTGCATTTCTGTGATGTATTGTTAAGTTTGGGGGATTGAACTGCCTGAAATAGTTGGCCTGCATAAAGGTTATAAGCGATAACTGATGCCTGTTGTAATGGCCAACAGATGGCTGATGTACGGGACTGTCTGTAAAAGGCAGGGGGCAGTGGGTGAAGACCAGCAATCCCATTAAACTGTACTGATGTGTAACCAAGCAGCAGCCTGGAAGGAACTGTTGCAGATAATACATGAGTGCAATCATGCCAAAAACGTTAAAGGGACAACGATTTGCGAAGCAAACTGTCTGCTCACAATGACTAAGGTTTAAAAGGAACATACGTGAAGACTTAAAGGAAACAGTTTAATTTTGTTGCATAGACAAAACTAATCAACAGCCAACTCCAACTGTGATACACTCATATCTGTTCTTCACAATGTCACTGCAATTATTAGCTATCAGCATGTAACTATGATTTAAGGATGGAGAGCACAATATAATAAATACTTCAGTTTGCAGATTTTTCTGAACGGTGGCTCACAGGTTAGCATGGCTGCCTCACAGACCCAAGGACTCAGGTTTGATTCCACTCTCGGGCGACTGTCTGTGTGGAGTTTGCACATCCCCCCCGTGTCTGCGTGGGTTTCCTCCGGGTGTTCCAGTTTCCACCCATAGTCCAAAGATGTGCAGGTTCGGGTGGCTTGGCTATGCTAAATTATCCATAGTGTTCAGGGATGTGCAGACTTAGGTGGGTTAGCCATGGGAAATGCACAGTTACAGGGATAGGATAATTGGAACGTGGGTCTGGGTGGGATACTCTTTGGATGGTCAGAGTGGCTTCAATGGTCCGAATGGCCTGCTTCCTCACTGTAGGAATTCTATAAAGATCAAATACAATATCCATCTGATCCATGCACTATGCCTTCATGGTGGCTCAGTGGTTAGTACTGCTGCCTCACAGCACCAGGGACGCAGTTCAATTCCACCCTCGGGCAACTGTCTGTGTGAGTTTGCATATTCTCCCCGTGTCTGCGTGGGTTTCCTCTGGGTGCTCTGGTTTCCTCTCTCAGTCCAAAAATGTGCAGACTAGGTGGATTGGCCATGCTAAATTACCCATAGTGTTGAGGGATGTGTAGATTAGGTGGGTTATAGGGAGATGGGTCTGGGTGGGATGCTCTGAGGGTCAGTGTGGTCTTGTTGGGCCAGAAGGCCTGTTTCCACACTATAGGGATTCTATGTTTTCATAACAGCCTTTTATGAGGGAGCAGCATGATGGCTCAAAGGTTGGGAATGCTGCCTCACTGTTAATTTGTATCCATTTGGTAAGCTCACCCTGAATCCTAACTTTACTAATTAGTCTACCATGTGGAACCTTGTCAAAGGCTTCACTGAAGTTCAAGTAAAAATGTCTACTACTCTGCCCACATCAATCTTCTTGGCTACTTGCTCAAAAAATCAATCAAGTTTGTGAGACACAGTTTCCTCACATAGAACCATGTTGACTATCCCTAATGATTCCTTGCCTTTCCAAATGTATATAAATCCTATCTTTCAGAACCACTTCCAATAACTTACCCACTACCGAAGTCAGACTCTCAAGCCTATAGTTCTCAAGCTTCTCTTTACGTCCCTTCTTTATCAAAGGCACATCATTCGCCACTGTCCAGTCATTTGGCGCCTGACCCATATTTATAGAAGACACAAATATTTCTGTAAGGGTCTCTGCAATTTCTTCCCTAACTTCCAACAAAGTTTTGGGACAAACTAGATCAGGTCCTGGAGATTTATCCACCTTTATAGTTTCTAGCACTTCCAGCACTTCCTCTTCTGTAATGTGAACTGTTTTCAAAACATCAATATTTATTTCCCTCATCTCTCAAGCCTTCATTTTTATCTCCACAGTAAAAACTGATGCAAAATATTCATATCTCTCCCATCTCCTGAAGTTCAACACAAAGACAATGTCTTTGATCTTTAAGGAGCCCTACTCTCCCTGTAGTTGCTCTGTTGCTCTTAACGTACTTGTAGAATCTATTTGGATTATCCTCAATCAATCTGCCAAGGCTATCTCATATCCTCTCTTTGCCTTCCTGATCTCCCCCTTAAGAATGCCCCAACACTCTTTATTCATCCAATATCTTTATTCATCCATTGTTCTCTAATCCTACCAGCCTACATTTCATTCTATTGGAACATAATGACTTGTACTCGCGTCACATTTTTGAAAGCCTGCACTTAACAGATGTTCCTTCAGCTCTGTATAGTCTACTCCAATCCATTTTTGAAAGTTCTTGTCTCATACCATTGAAATTTCCCTTACTCCAATTAAAAACTTTATTTTTTACTGAAGACATATCCTTTTCCATAACTATTTAAAACGAATAGAATTATGGTCACTAAACTCAGAGTGTTCCCCTGCTATCACTTCAGTCACTTGGTCTGTTTTATTATCCATGAGAAGGTCATGTTTTGCTTCGTCTCTAGTAGAAACGTATACATTTTGATTAGGAAAATTTTCTTGAGCACATTTAACAAATTCTTCACATCTAAACCTTTAACACTATGGTAATCCCAGTCAAAGTTTGGAAAATTAAAATCACCTATTGATACAACTTTATTATTCGAACATATATCTGAGATCTTTCTACATATTTGTTCCTCAGTTTCCTTTTGAAATTTGGGGTGTCTATAGTACAATCCTATAAAGGTGATTACTCCTTTTTATTTCTAATTTCATCCCATATATTTTCCCTGGACAAATTTTTTCAGAAATGTCCTCTCTAGTTAGAGCAGCAATGCTTTCCCTAATCAAAAATGCCACTCCCCCTCTTCTTTTGCCTCATTTTCTATCCTTCATATAGCATCTGAAACCTGGACCATTGAACTGCCAGACCTGTCCAGTTCTCAGCCACATTTCTGTAACAGCCATGACATCCCAAACCCCTGTTCTCAAATATGCCCTGAGTTCATCAGAATACCTGTAAAGATCCCTTCAAAATAAATGCAGTTCAATTCTTCAGAGCTACTTCGTTCTCTGACTTGCCCTTGCCTGTCTTTTCTAATTGATTTGTTCTTTTCAGATTGAAAACTATTCTCATCTATCTTTCTATTGACTCTGCTACTTAGGACCCCTCCATTCCCCTCTCTAGTAGTTTACAGTCTCCCTTAATAGAATTGGCAAATCTCCCAGCTAGAATATTGGTCCCTTTCCAGTACAGGTGAAACACTTCCTTTTTGAACAGGTATTTTCTGTCGCAAAAGAGATCCCATTGATCCAAGAGCCCGAATCCCTGAACTTTACACCACCATTTCATCCATTGATTTATCTCTTTTCCCCTTTTATTCTTTGCCTCATTTGAGCTTGGCGCCAGGAATTCCAGAAAACCAGAAATTCCTACTTCTGAGGGTTTGGCTTTTAATCTTCTATCTAACCTTTTATATCCACCCTGTAAAGTTTTTATATTTTCCCTAACTATGTCATTCCTATCAATGTGTACAATAACTTCCCATTTCTCACTGTCTTTAACAAGATGCTTCAAGTGTTTTGAGATGTCCTTAATCGTGGCACAAGGAAAGCAATATACTATCCTAGATTCATGCTCACTGCTGCAGAATTTCCTGTCTGTGCCCTTGACAAGAGAGCCATTGTCATTGTCTGTAAAATGAATAGAAATGGAAGCCTAACTTTAACTATTAACATTAGTTATTCAATTACCTTATCTTTGCTTCTCTTTTCAAATCTTGGTAATTCTTGCACCTTGAGCCTCCAGCCTAGTTTCTCAAGAAGGATTAGAAGTCAATTCTTCACTGATGTCTCAATGACATTGGAAGAGTGAAGAGCAAAGAAGATCAATTTTGCAAAAACATTTTCATATCTCATGCATTCCAGACAGTTGACTCGTTTGAGGTGTTCACCATTGATGCACATTAATTGCTTTGTTTTGAGCTTAAAACTCGAAGTTTTGCTATGCTATTAGCACCTCATTAGAAAGGGCTCCCTTCCTGAAATAGCCCACTCTCCAAAACTTGCTTCATAGCTCATTATAGTAATTTGGTGTCACAGCCAATGTGTGGCAAAGAACAATGTAGAATTCCCAATTTATTCACAAATTTCTATCAATGAATTTTAATGCTCAGGCAAGCCAGCACTGGAAAACAGCATTTTCCAATGCTTGGACTGAAAATGATAAGATGTGGAGGTGCCAGTGTTGAACAGGAATGGACAAGATTAGAAGTCACACCATACCAGGGTTATATTCCAACATGAAGGAACAGCACTGTGAAAGCTTGTGATTTCAAATAAACCCGTTGGAATATAACCTGATGCCGTGTGACTTCTGACCTTGAAAAGGACAAAGTTGAAGCAAAGTTTTATTTTCCACAAACGCTGTTTTCTGAATTTGACAAAAAATGTTGAATTCTTTCATTCCTGTCACTTTAAGAAGTAATGAATTGGAAGGAAGCAGTTTGTATCTTTGTGATGACTAAGTAAACATGTGGAAAGCCATTTTCAACTTCCTGCACATTCTGGTGGTTTTTCTTAAAGTTAGGTTTTAGTTCTGTATGAAATGTTTTGTCAGTTAATCTGGGATTCCCTGCCTGTAGAGAACAACAGGAATGCTCCTATCTACTAACACTTGCAATCAGAGAGTTTGAAATGACACGAAAGCGTTGGAGTGGAGCTGTATTTTTCATTTGAAGATGGCAAGAACTGCAGATGCTGGAGTCAGAGACAACACAGTGTGGAGCTTGTCAGAGGCAATACAGTGAGGAGCTAATTTATTTTGAGCTTAAAATTCAATGTATTGCAATGTTATTAGCACCTCATTAGAAAGGGCTTCCTTCCTGAAATAGCCCACTCTCCAAAGCTTTCCCTTTCTGAAGAAGGATCCCGACCCAAAATGTCAACTTCCCTGCTCCTCTGATGCTGCCTGGCCTGCTGTGTTCCTCCAGCTCCACACTGCAATGTCGCTGTATTTTTCATGTTGTACCAAGGACTTCAATCTCAGGTGTCAGGAACTTAAACCAGAAGTAAATCTTTGTCATAAAATTGGATCAACACTCTTGTGAGTGAGCATTCACCAAGTTTTATTAAACATAGCAATATACCGATAATATACAGACACATATAAACACATAGCATTTGCAGAGTACATCTGATCTGACCCCCTACAGACCCAAGCTCCAGTTTCATGCGATCTGACATCAATGGGCCTTTTGAACATGCTCAGTGTCTGTTGATAGAATAAAGGTATAATTCCTTTTGCTCTTACAGTCTTGTAAGATGCAGTCAAGTCTATAAATCACAACACAAGTAAATTAATTATATAATCAATAATTAAAACTCATTAAGGATGGCCATTCAGGTGATGTGTCAAGGCTTTAGGATGTGGGAGTGCTTGGATACAATAGTGATCCACGGCAAATATGCTTTTAGTAAAGATTTGAAGTAGCTTTGTCTCAGAGATTATGAGCTGGAAGCTCAACAACAGACACTGCATTGCACCAGGGAAGGGAAAAGGCACCTGGACTCTTTCTATCTTTGTAATGCAGCATCAGTGAAGGAACGGTAATATATTTCCAAGTCGGGACGGTGAGTAACTTGGAAGGTAACCGGCAGGCGGTAATGTTCCCACATAACTAGTGCCCTTGTCCTCATGGGCGCAAGTGGTTGTAGGTTTGGAAAAAAGCTGTCTAAGGAGCCTTGGTGAATCTAAGGTGATATTTCAGTATGCTCAGAATAAGGATATTCCTGCAATGTAAAAAAAAATTTGAAGGGAGGACTGACTATCTGTGATTAACTGAAGAAGTTAAGGGATGCATCAAACTTAAGGGAAAGATGTTTAGCAATGCAGGATGAGTGTCAGATCAGATGATTTGTCATAATATGATGAGAACAGAGAATCGCTAAAATTTTAATCACAAGGAAGAAATTAGACAGAAAGCTAGCTGGGAATGTAAAAATGGATAGTGAGAATTTTTTTCAGGTGTTTCAATGAGTAAGCAAAATGAGTATTGGTCTCCCAGTGAGTAAGAATAGGAATATAATAGTAAACACCAAGGAAATGGCAGATGGAATGAACAGATATTTTTCTTGTCTTCATTATAGAGAATACGAAAAAAAAACTTCCAGTAGTGTCAACCAAGAGGTAGAAAGGAGAGAAGAACTTAATGAAATTACAAAAATGAGAGAAGTGGTCCTGAGCAAACCGATGGGCTCAGATACCAGATGAACGTCAACAGGGTCCTAAAAGAGGTGGCTAATGAGATAGTAGATGTTGTACAAATGTTGTTAATTTTCCAAAATTCCCTTGGTTCTGGACAAATTCCACTAGGCAAGAAAGCAGCAAACATAATTCCACCATTCAGAAAACAAGAAGCCATAGGCCAGTTAGCTTGATATCTCTTGTGAGGACTCTGTTGGAGTTAATCATTAAAGAGATTATAGCCACCACACTCTGATAAAACTCAAGGTAATTGTAAAGAGTTAGCATACTTTCATCAGAAAGCAAACATGTTTAACCAAGTTATTGGGGAACTTTGAAGGAGTAACATATGTTGTGGACAAGGGAGTGTCTGCAGCCATACTGTACTTGGATTTCCAGAGGCTGTTGGTAAAGTAAGTCTCATGATGCAGCCGGTAACACATTGGCATGGATAGAGGATTGGCTGCTTGCAGAATACAGGCAGTAAGCATAAATGGGTCTTGGAATAGCAGCATGTGATGTGTGTAGACTTGGAGGGATATGTTCTGGGGCTTCAACATTTTACAATTTACATCAATGACATAGATGAGGGGAGTAAAGGCATGGTAGCTAAATTCACAGATGGCAGGAAGATAGGTAGGAAAATACATTCTGAAGAAGACATTATGAGCGTACAAATGGATATTGATAGGGTGAGTGAGTGGACAAAAATCTGGAAGATGGAGTACAGTGCAGAAAAATGTGCAATTGTTCCCTTTGCAGGAAGAGTGAAAAAAAAGAGAGGATTACTTAAACGAAGAACAACTGCAGAATTTCAATGTGCAGAAGGATCTAGATATTCTAGTGCATGAATCCACAAAAAATAATCTGCAGGTCCAACACATGATCCAGGAAGATAATGAGATGCCACACTTTAGCAGGAAAGTAGTTGAATATAAAACTAAGGATGTAAGGCTTCAGTTTTGTAGGATGAGACCGCATCTCAAATACTGTGTGTGTTTTTTGTCACCTCACTCAAAGAAGGATGTAAATGTGTTGAAGGTGGTTCAGACGTTCACCAGATAGATACTTGGAATGGGTGGATTGATTTATGTGGGAAAGTTAGTCAGGCTGTGTTTGTTTCCACTGGAGTTTAGAAGAATGAGGGTGATTTGATTGAAGTGCAGAAAATCTGGAATGGTCTTTATAAAGTGGATGTGGACAGGAGTTATCCTCTTGAGTTAGTCCCGAACTACGGGGCACTGTTTTAAAATCAGGGATCATTCTTTCAGGTCAGGAATGAGACGGGTTTTTTTTCACTCTTTGAGGGTTGTGCAACTTTGTAACTTTCTGCCTCAGAAGGCAATGGAGGCAGACTTATTGAATATTTTATAAAAAGACTAGGATAGATTCTTACTTGGCAGGGGGATCAAGGGTAGACGGGAATGTTGAACTTGGAACACAAGTAGATCAACCTTGATGTTATTAAATGGCAAAGCATGCTTGAGGGGCCGAATGGTCTACTCTGCTCATATCTCATATGCACACATGGTTAGTGCCTGATACATGCATGGTGCAAGTGTTACCTGTCCCTTGTCAGCTCTAATCCGGACCTGGTACAGGTCTGAATCCTTCATTGTGCTTCATATATGGAAAGTAAAATAGGCCAATTCATATAATCCTAGATGTTAGATTCAGGTCATTACAACATGCCTGCCCTTTGGGTCTATGAGCATTGCAATACAGTAAATTGCGAATAACACTGCCAACTTTTCAATTATTAACATAAACTTCACACAAGGATTGGAGGGACACAATTGACCACGAGTTCATTGCATGTTCACGAGTTCAGGAAGGCTCACCGGACCCGAAACGTTAACTCTGTTTTCTCCACAGATGCTGCCAGACCTGCTGAGCTTTTCCAGCAACTTTGTTTTTGTTCATGAGTTCATTGCTGTAGTTTCTGGCTATAATTTTGGCTATAACAGCTCAGACCTTAATAACTCAATGGACTCTTTACCCTGATTAGAATTGGGAGCACATTCTGGTGAGTGCATCACTGCCATGTCTCTACAGCTGGTAGAGGAAGAAACACCCCAATATGCTGGCATGCGGAGGATTGCCAGAGACCGGGCACCTGCTCAGTCCAGTCAGGAGAGGACCCCATGGTGTCAGTAGTTAATAACTTCATACAAATACACAATCAGACACAGGAGAAGCAGGGAGATCAGTCAGAGATGCTGGCTCACAGTGGCTGGAGGAATTCACCAACACAGTTTATCCCATGCTGCCTGAGACATGTGAGTATCTGGCTGCCTCCATGGACAGGTTGATGGCTGCCATGGAGACTTAGGTCCAGGCCTTTCACTATCTGCTGGGTATGCACACAGATGTGCACTCCATTGCTCTACCAGTGCTCATCACCAACGGCAAGGCACTGGGGGGACGAGGAACCTTAACTTCACTCCAAGCGCCCCTTCCTCACAAGGGCACGGGGCAATGCCAGGAGGTACCCAGAAGGAGGAGGAACCTCATACAGGGATGCCAAAGGTAATCTGTCTAGTTTCTATCCAGCAAATGGGGGAATGGGAATATTAATGAGGAAATAGTAGTGGAATGGTGAAATGGGAATTCAGGTTAGTAGCAACCTTGCAAGTCATTAGTGAGAATCTTGTCTCTCTGCTCAAAAGCTGGCTGGAGAGTTGGACTGTTTTCTCATTTCTGTCATGCCATCCCCCTTTCCCCAGCTGACTGACCAAGGCCTACATCAGTCAGGGGCTGGGCAGATCCTGCCTTTCCTTTCTGTTTGAGTTGTGAGCAAGATCCAGAGATATCGGAACATTTGATATAACAAGTTGCCTGAAAAGATTCTTGTTCTCATTGTCCATGTATAACTCAGAAGCGGTAACTGTGTCCATTGTGGTCGGCTGAGCGAAACTTTCAGACCCCCAGTGTAGTCCCTGGTATAAGAACAGCCAGGGCTGCTCTTTGCTAGTGAAAGAAGCACTTCTGAATGAGATTGATCTCTGTGCCTGGTACCAGGTCAGAAATACATTGCTGAGTGATGTAAGCAAGTTCCACTCATTGGACTCAAGGGGTTAGAATCCAACAAATGTTCCTGGATTATGAGTTGCATTTTATTCCTAACTCTGACAGTTCCCAAATTGGGAATTCCATTTATATCATGTGTTTATATATTTCAGTCATAACACAAACAAATTCAACTTGCTCAGCTTAAAAAAAAACACTTAATGAATCATTTCAATGTTAGCTTGTTTCTTCTTTTCTTTTTTCTCTTTCAGTACCACACCTTATTTTTGTAGGGATAAGCAAAGAGTTGGAAAAGTCATTATCTTCCTAAAGAGTATTAAATGAACTGTCAAAACAAAATCAAACAATATCATTTCCATTTGTAGTTGATTTATTTTTAACTGTTCCCCAATTAGAATGACAGAAAGACAACATTTTTCATCAGCTTAGGATTTCTCAGTCCATAGCCAATAAGGACCTTTCAAATTGGAGTCATAGTGTCATACAACATGGAAACAGACTCTTGGGCCCAACCAGTCCAGACTGACCATAATCCCAAACTAAACTAGTCCCACCTACCTGTGCTTGGCCCATATGCCTCCAAGCATTGCTTATTTATGTACTTATCTAAATAGATTTTAAACATTAACTGTACCCATATCCACTACCTCCTCTGGAAGTTCATTCCACACATTGTAAAAAAATTGCCCCTCACGTCTTTTTTAAACTTTTCCACCTCACCCAATAAATATACCCCCTAGTCTTGAAATCCCCCAGCCTAGGGAAAAGACACCTACCATGTACTGCGTCTGTCCCTCTCATGATTATGTAAACCTCTATAATGTTACAACTGTCAAGTCAATTTTGTACTGCTCAGAAAGATGGCAACTAGATCATTTTCTTCAGTGAGATCAGTTAAAGGGTTAACATTGTGTTCGATTCTGGGATGAACTCCACTGCTCTTGCTTACACGGTGCTGCAGGATCTTTGCAGTGAGCAAAGTCTTGATTTAATGCCTGATGCCCAAGACAGTGACGATGACTGTGCTGCACTCCCTCAGTACTGCATGGAGATTGTCAGCATTGATTTTGCGCTGAAGTCTTACTTGAGAGCATGACTTGATTCCACGACATTTGGTCTCAGAGTTGCCAGAATTACTCACCAACACTAGTAGAGAGGGTGCTGAATGAGTGTCTTAGGTGCACAGATCTCCAAGCTAAGTCCATCAGCAGACAGCTTTTGTAACATCGTCTAACTTCAGGAGCAGACTTGACAGACAGGCACAGTTAGTGTTTCTCCAACCCTGACTGGAAAAGGATTAGCTGGAATTGGTCATTCAGGTCTCTGAGCTAGACAGCTAAGCAAACCTGGTGCTGAACATAACTGGGTGTTTGCCACTTGTATCTGGGCTATTGAAGCAACTGGATGAAGAATACCAGGGATAGATCACACACACCAACTTTCCTCAATGATTTAAAAACTGAAAGAACTGCGGATGCTCTAAATCAGGAACAAAAACAAAGTTGCTGGAAAAGCTCAGCAGGTCTGGCAGCATCTGTGAAGAAAAAATCAGAGTTAACGTTTCGGGTCCTGTGACCCTTGCTCAGATTGGTAAGTTGGTAAAGAGACCCCACATTTGTTCTCCCATACATTCCCCTCCCTGATGAAAATCAGATAGGCTTCCTTCGAGTTGTGAAGACCTCCTCGTGTGATCTATCCCTGATATTCTTCATCCAGTTGCTTCAATAGCCCAGATACAAGAAGCGACAAACACCCGGTTATGTTCAGCACCAGATATAGTGGGAACTGCAGATGCCGGAAAATCTGAGAC
>NC_063354.1:42165007-42175200 GCF_021869965.1 Rhincodon typus | reverse complement strand
CCAATGATGCTGCTTGGCCTGCTGTGTTCATCCAGCTCTGCACCTTGTATGTTCAGCACCAGGTTTGCTTAGCTGTCTCACTCAGAGATCTGAATGACCAATTCCAGCTAATCTTTTTCCAGTCAGGGTTGGAGAAACACTAACTGTGCCTGTCTGACAAGCCTGCTCCTGAAGTTAGAAGATTCTTCCAACTTCCGTTTTTGTTCCTCAATGATTTTCCTGTTGATGGTGTCCCTAACTGCTCCAAACATTCAGCTGCAAGAGCTGAGAAACCTGAACCTAAATTTTCCTACATTTATAACTAAAAGATAAAAAATTAACTTATCAGAATGATTCAAAGCAACTGGAAATTCTTGTCACAAGTCAGCAATTCCTTGAGATTGGGTGCTAATTGTGATTACATCATGTTCTAACCCTACATCATGTTCACTTTGTTGAGTGTTATGGTGTATAGCCAAGAGCTGCATTACAGTCCAATCATGAATCGGTAATACTTGCTGAAAACGCACAGATAATAAGACGGCTTCTTTTGTACAGCCTCACCATTTTATACCTGTCCTCCCCATTCAGTCGCTTTGTCAAAATCTGGTGCATCATTTCAAACTGGGCTCCAGGCTACTTCGACTCTGCTTGTGTCACTTGCTGCAGGATCTAATTAGCACTGAAAGATATAAACCAGTTGTTCAGGAGAAGTTACTGTCAGATTTAGACCTTTCATTTCCACCCTTTCTCTTTATAAGGGAGAATGGCTTGTTAATTCAATGTCTTTTCTATAGGATGGCTGAGTTTTGGAACTGACCAGGACTGAAGAAGAAGGGTTGGACTATTTTAAAAAACCCTGCATTATGTGGCCAATATGCTTCTTCCTTTTCATTTAAGCTTTTGAAATGGGCACCACTGTGTGTGTGCGATCAATTCACCCACTAAAGAAATTTTTTGAGATGAGCTCTATTTATAGTATACCTCAATGCTTCGTAATCCACAAACAGACTATTATTTTAGTATCTTCTCTTCAATGTGATTTGTCTTGTTGTTACAAACTTGGCTGCTTTGGGAATTCCTCTGCCAAATACAAGCTGTGAAGATGTAATGAGAGGGTGTAAGTCCTGATCCAGAGGAGAACAAATACTCACTGCCATAAGTCGCAGTCAAATGAATGTGAAACTTTTCAGTTTACAAGTCAGAGTTTATAATCTCGGCTGTCTAGCTCAGAGACCTGAATGACCAATTCCAGCTAATCCATTCCCAGTCAGGGTTGGAGAAACACTAACTGTGCCTGTCTGTCAAGTCTGCTCCTGAACTTAGAAGATACTACGATAGCTCTCTGCTGATGGACTGATTCATCCTAGTCAGTAGGAGGGAGGGTGAAAGATCGCAGCATCAGGATCTCCCTTAGCAGATTGGAGGGAGGGAGAAAGATCACAAAATATAGACATACTGCCTCTCTTAAAATCATTCCTCACGATGCAATAACATTGGTAGAGTAGGTCTAGAGTTAGTGTTGCAGTGCACAATTTTGATTTGATTTGATTTATTATTGTCACATGTACCTAGGTACAGTGAAAAGTTTTGTTTTGCATACAGTAGAGGCAGACCATACCACACAAAGTGTATTAGGGTAATAGAACAGAACGAGGAATACGATGTTATGGCTGCAGAGAAGGTGCACAAAGAGTGAGGTCAACATTAAATTTGAAATTTGAGAGATCCATTCAGAAGTCTAATAACAGCTGGGAGGAAGCTGTTCTTGAATCTGTTGGTCTATGTGTTTGAGCTTTTCTATCATCTGCCTCTGTGATGGAAGAAGTTAGAAGAGATTATAACTGGGGCAGAAGGGGTCTTTGATGATGTTTGCTGTGTTTCTGAGGCAGTGAGAAGTGTAGGTGGACCCAGTGGATGGAAGGTTGGCTTGCACGATGGTATGGGCTGTGTTCATAACTCTCTGTAGTTTCTTACAGTCCTGGGCCTTGATGCGTCTGCATAGAATGCTTTCTATGGTGCCTCTATAAAAATTGGTTATTCTTGATTTGTCTCTGTTGGAGTTGTGCACTGTGCCTGTGCTCTATATGTGTGTAAGATTTTAATGAGACAGGATCTGAACAATGTGACTTATACATGTCCTTTGGAAATGGTCCTGCAGCTTGTAAGCTGAGTTACAGAGACAGGTCTGCAGAGGAAGTTTCAGAAGCCTAAACTCCTGCAAGAACTGAATAATCAGGTTCAGGGTCCCATCTCCTCAGAAGCTGTGATGAGATTGTTCCTCACTGGCTGTGACTGAGAATTTAGTAGCAATCTGGACTACTGTCCCATAATATATTGTTGAGGCTAGATACATTGAAAATTTCAAATGAACATTGTAGCTTTCTATAATAAAACAAAACAAAGAACTGCAGATGCTGGAGACCTGAAACAAAAGCAGAAATTGCTGGAGAAACTCAGTATGTCTGGCTGCATCTGTACGAAGAAAGCAGAGTTTTGCAGATGAGAGTGTAGGTGCTCTCCTCTACATTGGGGAGAAAAAACATAAACTGGGCAAACTGAGATAACAAGGTGTAGAGCTGGATGAACACAGCAGGCCAAGCAGCATCAGAGGAGCAGGAAAGCTAGGGGCAACTGCTTTGCAGAACACCTATGCTCTGACTACAAAAATGACCCTGAGCTTCCAGTGCCTGCTACTTCAGGACACTACTGTGTTCGTCGTATAGCATTTGTGTAACAAGGGTGCTGCAGTGTTGCACAGAAGCTCAGTGCAAGCTGGAAGAACAGCATCTCATTTTCCAGCCTCTGGGACTCAACATTGAGTTCGATAACTTTACAGCCTGATTCCATTCTTCTAGTCTTTCTTAACCACCCTCACAATCAGTCCTGTATGACATAGGTTGCCTTTAACACAGTCACCCATTCTCACCTACTCCTAAACCCATTATCACATTATATGGGTTGCATTCTCTAACCCATTTTCTCACTCTTAGCTCGTCTTGTCACTTACTCAGTTTTTCGTCTGTCTAGAGCTGCTATCCATCATTTCCTTGTTTACCTGCCCTTTACATCTCTCTCTCTCTCTCTGGGCTCTGTCTCCGCCTGTCCACTCATCTCTCTCCTCCTGCCCTCCCCAACAACTTTAGCTAGTATAAATATCAGGTTTTCCTCACAACTAATGAACCTGATGAAGAGTCACCAGACTTGAAACATTAACTCTGCTTTCTTCCCACAGATGCTGCCAGATGTGCTGAGTTTCTCTAGCAATTCCCGTTATTGATGATTTTTTGATAGACAAGGATATTATGGGATATGGAAGCAATACTGGAGTGAGGACACAGATCAGTCACAGTCTAATTGAGTGAGAGAACAGGGTTGATGGGTTAAATGTTCTCTTTTTGACCCAGACAAACCTAAGATTAACAAAAGCACTTTGAACAGGACAATGGAAAAATCCTAGCATTAATCATTAATCAATATTATACTCTCTACAAATTGAAGATTCCATCTGTACCCTCAAAAAGCCTGGATCCAAACTAACTGTTTTATCCTGTGTATGCCAACTAATGACCGACAATGACCACTTATACAACTTACTTTGGGGTATCAAAAAAAATCAAAGATCTATATCAGAGCTTTCATACTGTCCAGCCATCACAGGCAAGTACAACAGACAATTTGCAGATGGAATGATCTACAACAATAAGGGATTTAATGACTAAGTGCATGTTGTTTTAAAAACAAGGAGATCTGCCCTGTCTTCTTCAACTTACATCACCTACCTGAATATTTGGAAACATTTTTCACAATGAGCAAAGTAACAGTTACTCTTATAATCAGAGAACTGTCAATAAAGTACTTTGTGAACTTCAATCTCAATTTTAGATACTTTCTAAGCAGCCTAGCAGTGATACTGAAACACACCACTAGAGCAGTTGGGACTTGAACCCAGATTGCCTGGTCCTGAGCTAAGGATGCTACCACTGCTCCACATTACAGGCTTAAGATAGGAGAGGCCAATTTGCACACAGCAATTTGCAAAAACACCAATGAGATAAGTAACCAGTTTTATCAAGGTTAATACGAGGATAAATGTTGTCCAGGACACTCCATGTTTGCAAATAAAGCCATTGATTTTTTTTATGCATCCACCTGTGAAGGGAAACGAGGGTCTCCATTTGATGCTGCGCTGAAAGAAAAGCATCAACTAGTTCTGAGCTCAAGGGTGATGCCGAGTCACTGTAGCCCACAACCTTCTGATCCATAAACTACAGCTCTTGTGTGAGTAAAAATCACCCTCAGAAACGCTTCAGTCCTGTAGTGGAGCTTTAACCTAAGTGCTGACTCCTGGAGGGTGGTTTGTAGAAACTCCTGACATTATCTAAAACAGACTGGGAATTTTTATTGACACTTTCCCTTCATTGAAATCCAATATGTTCATTCCTTCATCCATCCCAGGGAGATCAGAGCTTTTTTTTTGGCAAAGGTGGGTGAAAAGATGGTGATCAATGTGATTGAGAATTTAATAGCAATCTGGATTACTGTCCCACAATATATTGTTGAGGCTCGATACATTGAAAATTTCAAATGGGCATTGTAGCTTTCCATAATAAAATAATACAAAGAACTGCAGATGCTGGAGACCTGAAACAAAAGTAGAAATTGCTGGAGAAACTCAGTATGTTTGGCAGCATCTGTGGGAAGAAAGCAGAGTTTTGTGGATGAGAGTGTAGGGAAGTGTTGGAAGTGGCTCACTTTATTCTGACATTTGCCTTCATACCTCTCAAGCTTCTGCGACAGAGAAGGACACCACTACACTTGCTTAGGTACTTCTTAAATTATTCATTCATGGGGAGAGGACATCTCTGGATAGTTCAGCATTTAATGCCCACCACTAATTGCCCAGAGGGCAGATAAGAGTCAACCACATTGCTGTAGGTCAGAAGTCACACGTAGGTAAGGGTGGCAGTTTCCTTCTCTAAAGGGCATTAGTGAACCTGATGGGTTTGCCCAACAATCGATCTGTGGTCATCATTAGACATTTAATTGAGGATTTTTAAAATTGAATTCAAATTCCACCATCTGTCATTTGAACTCAGGTACCCAAAGAATAAATTGGGCCTATGGATTAGTCCAGCAATCATACCATAAGTCCGTCACCTCCCCTAATAAAAATTTACCACCAATAAGTGCATTGGAGCCTTGATTAGTTTTATGGGACAATCCAGCCCATGCCTTTTGTCTGTCAGAGTCAGTGGGCTTTTCTTTCTCCTTTTTCAGAAATATTGTTTGCATTTCATATTTATGCTCGTCCATTTGAATTGAACTAATGCTCGCTCGAACGTGTTCCACGTGTGGACTGGCTTGTAGTCACCGTTATCTGCCAGATCTGTGCGCAGCCAGGTTCATTCGCAAAGGTCAGGTGGCACTCTTCCAGCTGCTAATAGTGGGAAATGTGAATCACTTTCACCAGCTTACTGTTGGATAGCTTTGTGTACTGATGGCATCTTTCAGCGGCACCGTTAATGACTGCCAAACCAAACATGGAGAACAACACACCCCTGCCAAATCATTCATGCTTTTATCAGGGTTTGAATGCAGTTTGCTGTGATCAATTGATTAAGTGCACAGCTCATGTTGCATTCAGCTCTCCAGACCAAAAACATTCCAGATTCCTTATAGTTTACATGCTAGTAACGAGACTCAGAGCCACTGGGCTAAAGAAAGGAAAATTGACCATGATGCTTACACTGCTCTTAGCTATACATTCTAGCAATGGTTTCCTCTCCACAACCCATTTATATCATTCCTGACCAACACCATTACCTCCAGTGTCTCCCCTCTCCTCCTCCATCGCCAATAACTTGCCATGCTATTGCCTTGCCATTCAATGACTTAGACTGGACTGAAATCTTTGACTCCCTGAGCTGAGTTTCTGACCCAGGTCTTGTCCATCATAAAGACAAGAAACTTCTACATCTGCAGCATTACCTGGTTCCTTTCCTTCCTTAGTCCATTCTCACCCATAAATGCCTTTGTCACCTCCAGACACTATAACACCAATGGTGTCCATACCAGCCTTATTTCTAGCCCCGATTCCCAAATCTCAGATTCTTGTGCCTGCTCCCATACCAAATTACGTTTGGCCATTGCAACCTTCTTTGCTAATCAGCATTGTCTCCATTCTCCCAACACCTTACATTTAAAGTTCGCATCTATTTACGTCAATCCTTTCATAATCTCTTCAGGGAATGTCCATTACTTTCCCCAGCCTTCTAACCTCCTCATCTGCACACTCCACTGCTCAAAGGCTGGCATATCACAAATGCCCTTTCCCTTTACCCCATTATTAATGACTCTAGCTGCCTAAATCCCACATTGGGGTAGGCAATGGCCTGGTGGTATTATCACTGGACTGTTCATTCAAAGACCCAGGCAATATTTGGGGGACCTAGGTTTGCATTGGATGGTGAAATTTTAATTCAATAACAATCAGGAATTAAGAATGTAATAAATCCATCGTCGATTCTGGTTCACTGTCCTTTTGGAAAGAAAATCTACCATCTTCACCTGGTGTGGCCTACATGTGACTCCAGACCCACAGCAGTGTGGCTGACTCTGAACTGCCCTCTGGGCAATTAGGGATGGACAATAAACACTGGCCTAGCCAGCAACACCCTCATCCTGTGAATGAATAAAAAAAATTAAAAATTGCCTCTCTAGCATCCTCTGCACCTTTTACTCCTCTTTGCTTAAAATTCCCCTTTCAGCTCTTCTGCCTTTGACATAACATGCTTTCCTTGCACATCATGAGGTGCTATGTGAATGCAAGTTGCAGTTGTTGATGGTGATGATGCATCCACATCTGCTGCATACACGTGGCTTCGTTGTTGTCTTTCGAGTTCGGTGATGGTTTTTTTTAATTTGGTTTTGGTTGCCCCGATGATTCCTCCTGAGGGACGCCATGGCCCCACGCATCACCATCCCCGCTCCGTATTGGGTGACGGCACAGGAAGACGAGCCAGGCCCCTCGGTTGTTTCGGAGCCAGGACTCCAGCAGTTGATGTCCAGCATGGAAGGAGGTGCAGGACCGGGCCTGCATAACCGTCTCCTGCTCAGAGGCAGCAGACATGGAAGCGATGGTGCAGGCAGTGGCAGAGAAAGAACACATTGCCAGGACCCTGGGTCAATTTCAGATGGCTGTGATTGGAAGAGCAGAGAGGGTGAAGTTTACTGAGAGGGAAAGATGAACTTTTGAAGCTCTTTCAGTTTTAGTAACATCAATTTAACATTAATTTATTTAGTTTTTTTTAACCACTAATACAATTTATTCAGTAATCCAAGATAGCACCAGAATGTGGCAACACTATTCACTTTTCACTATACAAGTGACAATATTAAATAAATGCGAGTCTAAATCTAAATGATGGTAGAACTAACAGCAAGATTTGGGCCACCTCCAGGTAGGTACTGACATGTGATGAGTATATTTTGATTGAATCAAAAGATCCCACAGTGTCGAAACAGGCCCTTTGGCCCAACATGTCCACACTGACCCTCTGAGTACCCCACCCAGACCCATCCCCTAATCCACACATCCCTGAACACTATGGAGTAATTTAGCATGGCCAATCCACCTAGCCTGCACAGCTTTGGACTGTGGGAGGAAGCCCACACAGACATGGGGAGAATATGCAGACTCCACACAGACAGTCGCCCGAGGGTGGAAGTAAACCCAGGTCCCTGGTGCTGTGAGGCAGCAGTGCAAACCACTGAGCCACCGTGCCACCTCAAATGCTAAATCCAGCCATCACTCCTTGACATTCAATGGCGTTACCATCGCTGAATCTCTCACAATCCACTCCTTTAGGGTAACCATCAAGCAGAAACTGAACTGGACCACCCATTATAAATATTGTGGCTACAAGAGTAGGTCAGAGGCTGGGAATTCTGTAACGATTAACTCACCTCAAAGCCTGTCCATCGCTTACAAGGCCCAAATCGAGAGTGTGATGGAACACTCTCCACTTGCCAACAATGCTCAAGGAGTTTGACACTATCCACCAATCTATTTGATTGGTTTCCTTTCCAACACTTTCAGTGATCACTCCTGCCATCACTGGTTAGTAACAGCAATGTGTACCATCTACAAGGTTCACTGCAGAAATTCACTTAGTCACCTTAGAAACCACCTTCCAAACATGTGATCTCTACCAACTAGAAGGACAGGGGCTGTAGATGCATGGACATTTTACCCCCCTAAGTCACTCACCATCCGGACTTGGAAATATATTGCTGTTCCTTCAGTGTTGCTGGGGCAAAGTCCTGGAACTCTCTCCCTAACTACATTATGTACCTCCTGCAAGGCATGGGCTGCAGTGCTTAAAGAAGGCAGCTCAGCACCACCTTCTCAAAGACAATTAGGGACTGGTAAGAATGCTAGCCAGGCCAGCAATGCCCACGTTCCATGAATACATTGGTTCCTAATGGTGACGGGTATGTAGAGACTTCATTGGAAAGTGTATACTTGTGAACATTGAGTGAGGAATTGGCTTGGCTTGGCTCGAGTGTTCTGTTCCTCCCAAATCTAGTGACCCTGACAGTGTAAACACAACCATGAAGGATACCAGAAATAAAAACAGAAACTGCTGAAGAAACTCAGCACGTCTGGCAGCATCTGTCGAGAGAGAAACAGAGCTTTGCTGAGTTTCTTGACTGACATATGAAGAAAGACGAGACCGACTGGACTTGTACTCGTTGGAATTTAGAAGAATGGCAATGGGTGATCCCACAGAAACATATAAAATCCTGATGGGAGTGGACAGGCTAGATGTGGGAAGAATGTTCCCGATGTTGGGGAATTCCAGAATTAGGGGTCACAGACTAAGAATAAGGGGTAAACCATTCAGGACTGAGATGAGGAAGAATTTCTTCACTCAGAGAATTGTGAACCTGTGGAATCCTCTCCCACAGGAAGCTGTTGGGGTCAGTTCGTTAGATATATTCAAGAGGGAGCTGGATGTGGCCCTTATGGCGAAAGGGGCCAAAGGATATGGAGAGAAAGCGGGAGCGAGATACTGGGATTGCATGATCAGCCATGACCATATTGAATGGTGATGCAGGCTCAAAGGGCCGAATGGCTTATTCCTGCACCTGTTTTCTATGTTTCTATGTTTCTGTTTATGTTAAGGGTCTCCAGCGTCCACAGTGTTTAGCTTTTACATGAAGAATACTGAAATGAGCATGACACAAGATGGTTTTCGCCAGCCCAGTGGTCAGACCTCAATACGAATCTGTGCTTTCAGCAAAGCAACCGAGGCTTAAGATCAAGAGAAGACAAAAAAAAGAATCCTGTAGCGGCATCAAACTGAAATGTGTATCTCAACCATAAACCTGCCTCTGTGGGTCATTTACTCTATAAATATTTAATTACATTTTCAGAAGGAAAGAAAGATTTTTCCGAGTGATAATTCAATTAGTGATTGTGTACACAGAATGAACTGTGCAAGGTGATTTCTCCAATTGAACAGTGACTGTAAGCTCTGTAAATGTTATTGCCCTGCTTCTCCCATGGGGCACTGCTTCACGACAAAATGTAATTAGATACAGTCCAGAATTAATTGAACCATCCAGCAGCTGGAAAATTGGGCTCTCTGAAAGAGGAAGAACAATTAAACCATCCCATAACTTAATCACAATCTGTTATGTTTGCAGAGATCACATTTTGAACAATTCTGCATTTCCATACTCCCAAAGTTAAGTCATTTTCAAAGAAAACCTGGGTTTAGAAATTGAGGCTACACTGTGCTAGCTCCATCTCTGACCCACAGCTCCATCTCTGACCCACAGCCCCATCTCTGAACCGCAGCTCCATTTCTGACCCACAGCCCCATTTCTGACCCACAGCCCCATCTCTGACTCACAGCTCCATTTCTGACCCACAGCTCCATCTCTGACCCACTGTCCCATCTCTGCCCCACAGCCCCATCTCTGCCCCACAGCCCCATCTCTGCCCCACAGCCCCATCTCTGACACACAGCCCCATCTCTGACCCACCGCCCCATCTCTGCCCCACAGCCCCATCTCTGACACACAGCCCCATCTCTGACCCACCGCCCCATCTCTGACCCACAGCCCCATCTCTGACCCACTGCCCCATCTCTGCCGCACAGCCCCATCTCTGACACACAGCCCCATCTCTGACCCACCGCCCC
>NC_063354.1:42164637-42164907 GCF_021869965.1 Rhincodon typus | reverse complement strand
CCCCACATCTGACCCACAGCTCCATCTCTGTCCCACAGCCCCATCTCTGACCCACAGCTCCATTTCTGATCCACAGCCCCATCTCTGTCCCACGGCCCCATCTCTGACCCACATCCCCATCTCTGTCCCACAGCCCCATCTCTGTCCCACAGCCCCATCTCTGTCCCACAGCTCCATTTCTGCCCCACAGCCCCATCTCTGACTCACAGCCCCATCTCTGACTCACAGCCCCACATCTGTCCCACAGCTCCATTTCTGACCCACAGCCCC
>NC_063354.1:42083329-42164627 GCF_021869965.1 Rhincodon typus | reverse complement strand
CACAGCCCCATCTCTGACCCACAGCCCCATCTCTGACACACAGCCCCATCTCTGACAAAAGCCTCAATCCTCATTTAGCATGACTCCCTGCTGCGAGCACAATATTTCTGTTTTTATCGTGCCTCAGCAGACCCCAGCAGGTGCATTGACTCATTGAGAAATAATTTACCTGATGAAAAGTAGCTTGTCCCTGTTGCCTGCTTTTTCTATATTCTGTGCCGACGTCCTCCCATTAAACTCAAAGTGTGGGTGGCACATACACAACTGAATAACTCTGGCCCTGTAAGTCTAAGTCAGATTGAGGTTGTCAATGTCATCAAGTGGGCCAATGGAAAATGCTGTGTTGAACAAACATGCAAAACATTGGAGGGATTGACAGAAGTTTTATTTTGATTTGACTTATTATTGTCACATATACCCAGATACAATGAAAAGTATTGTTTTGTGTGCTATACAGACAGACCATACCTTACGTAAGTACATCAGGGTAATAGGACAGAATGCAGAATACAATGTTACAGCCACAGAGAAGGTGCAGAGAGAGAGAGAGAGACCAACATTAACATTTGAGAAGTCTGTTCAAAAGTCTGATAACAGCAGGGAAGAATCTGTTTTTAAATCTGTTAGTACATGTTTTCAAACTTTGGTATCTTCTGCCCGATGGAAGAGGATAGGGTAGGAAAAGGTCTTTGATGATGTTGGCTGCTTTCCCAAGGCATCGGGAAGTATGGACAGAGTCAATGGAAGGAAGGTTGGTTTGTGTTATGGACTGGTCTGTGTTCACATCTCTCTGTAATTTTGAGTGGTCTTGGGCAGAGCAGTTACCATGCCACACTGTGATGCATCTGGATAGGATGCTTTCTATGTTCAATTCATAAAAATTGATCAGAGTCATTATGAATATGGTGAATTTCCTTGTAGCTGAGGAAGTAAAGGCATTGATGTACTTTCTTGACTGTAATGTCGAAGTGGTTAGACCAGGACAAATCGTTTACTTATCGTTACTCCTTGGAATGTGAAGTTCTCAACAACCTTCACCTCAACAACATTGATACAGACAGGGGCATGTCCTCCACTTGCTTTCTGAATTCGATGGCCAGGTCCTTCATTTTATTGATGCTGAGAAAGGGATTGTTGTTTTCACACCATGCCAATAAGCTGTTGACTTCCTTCCTGTACTCTGTCTTGTTGTTGTTTAAGATCCGACCCATTACCGTGGTGTCATCAGCAAATTTGTAACTGAAGTTAGAGCAGAATTTGGCTGCACAGTCGTGAGTGTGTAAGGAGTTTATAAGGGGCTGAGTATGCAGCTTTGCAGGACATCCTTGTTGAGGATTATTATGGAGGAGGTGTTGTCGCCTATCCTAACTGATTGTGGTCTGTGGGTCAGGAAGTTGAGGATCCAGGTGCAGAGTGGGGAGCAGAGGCCTAGGTCTCGAAGCTTGGAGATAGGTTTGGTTGGAATTACGGTGTTGTAGGTGGAGCTAAAGTCAATAAATAGGAGTCTGGTGTATGTGTTGTAGGTTTTGAGGCTACATTTTTATCTTGCTGCCCCGATGTGAACTTGGGGATTGGACAGTTGTAATAGGAACTGCTACTGTTAAATATTTTCACAATGGAGAACTTGTAGATGTAAATGTGAATTCTTTGAGCTTTATAAGGTAACAAATGGACTACATTATATATGTGTCGATAATTTGTTTCAATTAAATAATTAATTGGGAAGAGTGAGAGACTAGAATCTTATATTTATTTTAAGGCAGGACTAATTTAGGTGTCAGGAAGTGAGCCTTTCTCCCAGGGGGATAATGGATGTGTGGGAAGGCCTACCAGCTCACGTAATGACCACTGATTAATTGAGTTCTATGATTTGAGAGCTATGGCTGACAATCCCCTCACACATGAACTATGAACTGTGAGATGTCAAACGGGGTCAGAGTGATTAATCAGGCCACATCCTGATGGCTGAAGAGATACAAAGAAGAGTTTTGTGGATTTTAGTTTTCCTGTTACTTGGTCTGACACTTACTGTGTTTTGGGTGGGGTTGGGAATTTCGGCTCATGTTCCACAAGACATTTGTGTGAGCCAGTTCGACCGGAACAGTAGGTAGTTTTTTTTTTCTGATGAAGGGTCTAGGCCCAAAACGTCAGCCTCTCTGCTCCTCTGATGCTGCTTGGCCTGCTGTGTTCATCCAGCTCTGCACCTTGTTGTCACAGTAGGTAGTTTACTCTTTTCTGTGGGATGGCTCTGCCCCTGGGACTTTCATGTGAAGTTTGAGCCAGACTGTGGGTGACTTAGGTGGGCTGCAGAGCAGATAGCAATTGTACAATTGTGAATCTAACAGAGCCTCAAACGCAAAGAGCAAGGGTAAAAAGACAGTTTAGATTTACACAGAGAATGGTGAGTATAGGAAGATAAGAAGTGGAGAAAGCTAGTTAGATATTCAAGTTAGATATCTCCATCAATTAGACTATGTCTTTCCTGCACTTCAAGTCTATTTCTCCACCTTTGTGCCCTATCTCTTCACACCCTTTCTGCCAACATCAAGGGAAGGAAATAGGGAGTGGTATTTAAGAGGTGCCAATAATATTATGCATTCTACATTCCTGGTAAAATTTAAAACTCCCTCCCATGACAGTCAGGAATACATGAAAATGATTTGCAAAGATTCAAATGATTGGGATATAAATGTTAAAACTCAATGAGAGCCTAATTACTTTGACACTAAACTATCTCAGCCACTATGTGATCTTTCTCCTATCCATCTAGACTTGCAGGATTCCAATTGCTTTAATTAGTAGGTTATGTTTGAAAGAAATCCCAGTAATGCTCCCATAAGTATCTTGCAATGTGATAGAAGTGCTATACAAATGCACATTGCTGTTATTAGCTCAGGAGTTCTAGGATTGGACTTCAACAATGATAAAGCAACAGCCATACATGCTCACAGTGGGAAAGTATGTGATTTGAAGGTGAACATGCTGCCCCTTCTCCTTGCAGATGACTTCCATTATGGTCTTCCATTGTACTGCCGTCAATATTATTGGCCTGCCTTTTAAGTTTGGTTGTTATAATATTAAATGCAATGACAGGAGATCCCTAAGAAAACTGAGAGAAATACATAAATATTCTCTGTTGACGTCAAATGAAGTGTCCGTTTATGGCCATCTCATGAGCAGAATCTATCACATTGAAATCATTTGGCTGGGGACTCAATGACTAAAATATTAATGTATCCAGGTTTGGCACTAGTATTAAATAGAAAGTAGTTAAAGACTCATGCTGCTGAACTATCAAACCCAAATGAGTCCTCAGAATCTATCACTCATTTACTAAACAACAGTAATATGGGATATCTGTTTTGACATCACAGAGTTTTCCACAGCCAAGAGAGTATTTCTGAAATGTAGTCAGTGCGGGAATGTAGGCAAACTATCATCTTTCTGTAGCTTCGATGAATTAAATTAACACCTCAGCTCATAATTTCTTTGCCTGCAGAATAAAATGGCACACAATACAAAGAAGAAAGAGAGAGAGAGAGAGAGCGCTGTGGAATGATTTAGAAATCTTCAGTAACCGGGTTATCGCTGATATATCAGAAGAAATTCTCCACTTTTCAGACACCATGTATGTTTCTAGTATGCATTAATGTAAGGTAATGGTTCTGAAAGCATGAATGTTTAAAAAGTAGGACGATGTGGTTTCAATTAGACAGGGCATTGGAGACCGCAACCGGACGCTTGTGTACAGTATCGGTCCCCTTATTTAAGAAATGAGGTATGTGTTGGAAGCAGTTCAGAGGTTTTCTATACTAATGCTGGAATGAGCATGTTGTCTAATGGGGAAAGATTAGGCAGGCTAGCCTTCTATCTGCTGGAGTTCAGAGACAAGTTGTTTGAAATCTTGAAGATCCTGAGGGGTCTGGACAGGGTGGATTTAGAAAGTGTGTTTCCTCTTACGAAAGAAAATTAGGGGTCGCTGTTGAATATATTAAACACAGGGCGAGGAACAGTTCATTTTCTCACAGAGGGCCGTGTGTCTTTGAAAAGCTCTTCTTCAAAGAAAAATGGTGGAACTAGAGTCTTTGAATATTTTTAAGGCAGGGGCAGGTAGATTCTTGAGAATTAAGCGGGTGAAAGGCTATTGGGAGCAGGCAGGAATGTGATTTGATGAGCCATGATCTTATTACATGGCGTTGTTGGGTCACGGAGCCCAAGGACCTTTGTCTGCTCTTAATTCATCTGTTTGTATGTTTGCAGATTGATGCTGCGTTAAACTGCAACCAATTTGGTGGTATCAAACAGTCTTTAGGTGGGAGCAATTGAAACATGTACAAATTCCTGAGGGAAGCCGATGTGTTTCTGCACAACTCCTCATGATTTATACAGTAATTTATTCTGTAATCCAAGATGGCGCCAGAACGTGGCAACATTATTCACTTTTTACTGCACCTAGGCACAAGTGACAATATCTTAAATAAATCGACTGAACCAGTTATGAAATAAATAGTCTAAGGAACCTATGTCTAGCACATGAATCATAGATATGTGATTCATGTAAAATGTACAAATTGTTACCAAGCAATAAACTAACTGGTAATGTGAGACAAAGATCCAATCTATTTAGAGTCACCAGTGGTCTGTCCTTTACCACTGATCAATAGACAGGCTGTGGAAGCAGCATAGACTCAGGAAGATTGGTGGCAGAAAACTACCCATACAACATGGTGATCAGTGGTGGACAGAGAGAATCCACTCGCTCCTGAAGAAAGAAAATGCAACATTTTTTTGAAGAAATGTGAATTTACCTCTTTAAGAGCATTACTGTTTTATGATAGGCAGCAGCTGAAATGGAAAATCCGACTAATAATTAATCACCAGCGGCCAGGGGAGCAGAAATGGTGCGGGTCCAGTACTTCAAAGACAAACTACACCAAGAAGCTGGAAAGAAGCTGAAGGAGGCCAGTGAAGGGCAGCAGAAGAGAAAACGTCAATATTGCTCAGAAAAAAGATTGCAGCCTTACTAAAGGAGGGTTGTAGGGAACAGGAAAGACTTCAAGACTAAAGATAGGTATCCCTAAGGAGAAGGGGCTAAACAACACCGGCTTAAAGACCAGAAAGTGAAAGCAAGGGAGAGAGTTCTCACCTCTAAGGAAAGCAATCATTGTCAACATTGTGAGTAAGTTCCACGAGATATGTCCGCAAGAGGCGGTGAAAGGGCCTGAAAAGTAAAACATTGTTCTAAAACAGAGCAGAATGTGAGTGACAAAAGCTGAACTGAATCTTCCAGTGACATGACTAAGGATGTGAAAGAGTCTTATTTGGCAGCCAATCAATGATAGAAGGTGATTAAAAAGTTGCACAAGATCAACACTCTGCCCTTAAGCCAGATGCATCAGAAGATTGAGAGTAAAGATATGTTTTGAGGAAGTGGAGATGGGCTGCATTTAACTCCATGGAAACCATACCAATCAGATCAGTGCACAGACTGAAGATATGGTTAAAAAGAAGTTGCCAGCTCTGATATTGCAAAATAGACTCTATTCTAAAAACAATTCCTGCTCAAACATCCAGTGTCGACAAGGAAGAGGCTGCCTGTTGCAACAGCACAGCCATTTTTCATTTCTGAAGCACTGTCACACCCGACTCGAAAGATCACCTCTATTTCTCTCTCCACAGACGCTGCCAGACCGACTGTGTGTCTCCGCTGTGTTTGTTTCAGCTGTTTGCCATATAATGGATTGGCACAATATTAAAGGTCCTCCTGGTGACGTTAGGGACAATTATCAGTTAGCACAGAAGAGTTCACCAGCAGAGAAAACTCAGGAGAATAATTGTTCTCCAGAGAATGCCAATGACCAGGTCTGCCAGGAATGACATACTCTGTGAACACTATCTAAGAGATCATTGATCCACCAGCAGACCCCTGACTTATGGAAGTTGAGAGTCAAGCTCAAGAATGCTGAAGCAAAAGACTTACCATTATTCCGAGTCTGAAGAGAGCACGATTTGGAACCATTTTGAAAACTCCAGGCTGCCTGCAGTTGTGAAGTCAGAGACTTGGAGGAGGGAGATGGGAGATTGTGGTAAATGTAAAAGCGGTTATATACGTGGATGTATAATGTCTAACTACAGCTTGGAGGGAGATATTGTCTAAGGTAATAGTTCACCTGATTTTTGCACGAGTTCCTGAGAGGAGTGGATGTGTTTTACACAGCCCCTGAGAATCTGAAGCCGAGCAAGCTAACATAAACTGTATCCACTGCTAAAGGTGAAGTTGTCATAGTCCTACTGGACCATATGGAATGAGAGAGACATGACTGGTGCTGGTTTAACTTGAGGGTCACCACCTCCCAAACAAGGGGAGAGGTTGAGAAAGAGAAAGTCCTTCATGGTCACCTTAGCCTGTGTGGGGATTGAACCCACACTGTTGGCATCATAAATAGAGGCAGCACCTCCAACAGTGTAGCACTCTCTCAGTGCCTCCTTGGGAACATCAGCCTAGATTTTGTGCTCATGTTATCACTCAAGTTGTACTTGCATTCACTACATACTAACTGAGACTAGAGAGCAGCATGCCTGAGCTACTGCTGAAGCTGGGGAGGTGGCGATTTAGTAACGTAACTCAGCCATTAGCACAGAGACCCAGGCTAATGGGCAACTCTCACCACAACAGCAGATGGAATTTAAGCTCAACCAATAAAAACTGGAATTTGTCTTAGTAACACTGACCAGGATCCATTGTTGGGAAAATACATTTGGTTCACTAATGTCCTTTCTGGAAGGAAACCTGACATTGTTACCTGGGCTGACCCACACATGACCCCAGACCTATGGCAAAGTGGTTAATTTTCAACTGCCCCCTGAAATGGCCCAGTCACCATGGAATCCCTACAGTGTAGAAGCAGGCCATTGGGCCCATCGAGTCCACACCAACTTCCAAAGAGCATCCCATCCAGACCCACCTACCTATCCAATCCCTGTAACTCAGTATTTCCCATCAGTAATCCACATGGCCTGCACATCCCTGGACACTATGGGCAATTTAGCACAGCCAATTCACCTTAACCTGCACATCTTTGGACTGTGGGAGGAAACCTGCACAGACACAGGAAGAATATACAAACTCTACAAAGACGGTTGCCTGAGGGTGGAATCAAACCTGGGTGCTTGGTGCTATGAGGCAGCAGTGCTAACCATTGGGCCACCATGCCACCCTGTCAAGCAGCTCAAGGGCAAGTAAGGATAAGCATACCCACATGCTGCAAAAGTCTAAAGAAATAAGAAGCATTCCCTATCCTTGAATTAACTCATATTTATTCAGTTAATTATTGTCAATATTAAACCTCCAAAATTCATCATGAATGTCCTTCCATGTTAAAATGAAAGGACAGGATTGGTATTTCTGCAGGACATTGCAATACAATGTTTAAAGCACCACAGAGTTTAGTTCTGAAGTACGAGCAGACTGCTTCTTAAGTAAGAAAGGGATAGATGAACACTACTAAACCAGAAGTCCTCTCATCAACATTAGTCATGCATTATCTAAGTCTGTTCTCCAGTGACAACTGCCCAGGCTTGTAGCCAGCTGCAAGCATCTGCTGTAGATAAATTACACATGCTACTAGGGGCGACTCCAAATTATTTGTCATGACTACTGCGATATCTTTGCAATCACTGCTCGAACTAATCCAACAAGCTGAAGCTGATTCATTCACATCCAAATAAGTACAAAATAGACTGGGAGCAGCAAAAATGGTTAAAATCAGATGTACGCGGCTTACTATTGAATTGGCAAAAAAACTCTTGTCTGTTTGCTATCTGCTGTTTCATTCTCTTGAGCATGCAAGATGTACAGGAGGTGACAGCACTTACCGAGTTAAATAATATGGGCAGGTTGTGTCAACTTAGCTTGAGCTGAAAAGTTGAGCTGATAGAGGTGTTTAAAATATGTGAAGGATTCAGTGGGGTTGATGCAGAGAAACTGTTTCCTTTGGTGGGTCAAGAACCAAGTGAGACAGACGTGGACCCTCACTCAGGCCCTGTGATAGCAGGAAAACTGAGAAATAAGGGAAAACCCTGAACAAGGTGGCACTCCAACACAGTGCCAACTCCGGGCACAATTCCGAGAGGATAGCCAACACAGGAAACAGTCAACCTGTTCTTCGAAGGTGGGCAGCCAATTCAGACCAACCTAGGGGGTACTTTCAGCCATCATTGGGGGGTATATTCCTGCCATCAGGAAATCTGCCTCATTCAGTTGGCACACTACATTACATTTAACTCTGCACACTGCCTGGTAAAGAACTTCGGGCAGTTATAAGGACAGGAAAGCCACTGTATAAGTGCACTTGTCCTTTTCTCAATTGTTGAAGAATAATTGATCCCAAGTATTTTTTCATTTACAGTCTGCAATGATACTGCTTTGCTCTCGATACCTTGGCAATGTGGGGCAAATTAAACCTATTACTGATTCACCGAAGGACTCGCTAAAAATAAATGGAATAACGTGAGTGAAAGCTGTAAAGTTGCTGCGCCCGAGAATTACTCTTATTCTGATTGACACGCTGAAATCTGACAGCAGGAAGTAGCAGCTAAGGGAAATAGCTTCCCCTGTGCTTCACCATGGTAACACAATCTGAAATCTGAAAGAAAATTAAGCATGAACTAGTCATCGTCTGGTAATGTTGCCCAGATTTGCCAACTGAGTGACAAAGCATACACCTGGACAATTAATGGCACTGTCACTCTCTCTTTCTCTCTCTTTCTTTCTCTCTCTCAAATTAAAGAGTTGAGAAGTGACAAATGCTACATTCCCTCAGATTAATCTCAACCGAACAATCGTACATTTGCTACCATAGGGTTCGTGGCAAGCAATATCACTTTGTATGATTGGGCCAAGTGCAAACTCAATCCATGATCAGCTGCCAACCTGACACTGGAGAACCAGGAGCTGTTGGTTGTTTCGCCGAGCTGACCCCCCCTCCTTAGGGGGGTACGAAACGTTTGCATGAAAACCAGTCAGCTCGGTGAACCAACCAGCAACTCCAACCGCAACCCGAGCTACAGCTATTCGCAAAAGCATTAAACTGGAGAACCACTTGGGAAGCAGATACATTCTGGTTGAATTTCAGAGACAACAAGGTGCAGAGCTGGATGAACACAGCAGGCTCTAGGCCCGAAACATCAGCCTTTCTGCTCCTATGATGCTGCTTGGCCTGCTGTGTTCATCCAGCTCTGCACCTTGTTGTCTCGGATTCTCCAGCATCTGCAGTTCCTACTATCTCTGGTTGAGTTTCAGCTCTCTTTAGGACTCAACACTTGAATTGCACGACAAAGGTTTGCTGTTATTGCAAAGCCAACAGCAGCCACACACAAATGCTAAACTGTTAGGGAGGCACTGTGGCTCAGTGGTTAGCATTGCTGCCTCACAGCACCAGAAACCTGGTTTCAATCCCAGTCCTTGGGTAACTCTCTGTGTGGAGTTTGTACATTCTCCATGTGCCTATGTTGGTTTCCTCCTACATTCCAAATCTGTACAGATTAGGTGGATTAGCCATGCTAAATTGCCCACAGTGCCTAGGGATGCACATGCTGGTTGGGCTAGCCATGGGAAATGCAGGGTTACAGGGATTGGGTGGGATGCTCTTCAGAGGGTCAATGTGAACTGTTTGGGCCGAATGGCCTGATACCACGCTGTAGGGACTCTTTAATATTCAGTTAAAGGTGGCACGGTGGCCTGGTGGTTAGCACTGCTGCCTCACAGTGCCAGGGACCCGGGTTTGATTCCACCCTCGGGCAACCATCTGTGTGGAGTTTGCACATTCTCCCTGTGTCTGCATGGATTTCCTCCCACAGTCCAAAAATGTGCAGGTTAGGTGGATTGGCCATGCTAAATTGTCTGTAGTGTTCAGGGATGACTAGATTAAGGGGGAATGGGTCTTGGTGGGATGCTCTGAGGGTCGGTGTGGACTTGTTGGGCCAAAGGGCCTGTTTCCACACTGTAGGGATTCTATGATATGCATACTTAAACTAAATGTCAAGTTAGTTTATTTATACTTTAATCCTGGAAAGGAAGACTTCAGGTCCACTCCAATATCTTGAAGACATCCCCAGCCCTTTGATGTAACTCGCAGCATTGGCCAATATTGGGTCAACATCTTCTTGGCCATAGTTTTCACTCTTATGTCCAGTACACAGAACATCCATGGCTCTGCAAACCTGACCTAGAGCGAAGCATTGCAGAAAGACTGGAGGGTTTTTTTCATCCTGAAAGGGCAGGTGATGTAGGTAGTGAGTGACCCCAGAAAAAGTTCAGAGATTGCCACCTGTGAGAACAGTTGGGGTGAACCGCTGTTCTCAGTACTCTACCAGTTTGTTGGCAATGTGAAGAATGGAATAGCCCTCCAATATCATCCCTCACACCCCTTCATCCTCAGCATGCCACCTTAATGCCAACCCCTCCTAGTTCATGCCACCCACTGACCATGGCCCTTCGTATTCTTGATTTATTTGATTTACTTATTGTCACATGTATCTTGTGACAAAATACAGGAAAAAGTTTTGTATACCTTGCCCCTCCTTCTTTCTGTAATCTCCTCTAGCCCCACAGCTGTGCAAGATATTGGAATCCTGGAATCCTGGCCTCATGTACATCCCTGATATTAAACACTCCACCATTAGTGGCCATGCTTTCAGTTGTATAGGCTCCAAACTTTGGAATTCCCTCCCTAAACCTCTCTCCAGTTCACTTTCCTCTTTCAAGATGCATCCTAAAACCTTGACCAGGCCTTTGGTCAGCTGAATATGCAACACCGAAGTGGCTCAGTTTTATACATTTTATATAATGTTACTGCAAAGCCCCTTGGGATGTTTAATTATACTAAAAATAACATATAAACATTAGTTGTCATAAAAGAGTGATGGGAGAACAAGGTACATTACTGATGTAAACCATTTGAACACATTTGAATGTCCTCAATATGTTGCCAATGGACTGATAATGGTTACAGCCTGGTTTCTGGTGATGATATGCAGGGATGTAGCTTGGAATATGCCTTTGACTCTGGCTAGTTACCACCCTCCAGAAAACACAGAAAAATAAACCAAAACATAGAACGTAAAGGCAGAAAAATGAATGAAGAGAGCTTCTAACTTTAGAGTCCTTTTTGTTAAGTGGTCCGTCATGGACCTGGTGGTCAGAAACAAATTCCCTTCGCCAGACTGAAAATCACTACTCTTCAGTGCCATCTCGCCTCCACCACCATCCTCGCCACTATGAGTCTTCACTGGACCTCGCCAATGCAGATGCCACTGTTGCTGCCGAGTACCGCGCTGACCCAAATCCGACTCTGCTGCTGCCATGAGTCCGCTTTGGGCCCACCTCGCCAGTGCAGCCACTGCCCATGCTGCTGGGTCTCGTACTATGCCCAAATGGGCCTCTGCTGCTGCGTCCATGAATCTGCACTGGAAGCAGACGCCACCGGGAACCCAAACTCACCTCCTCCACAGCAGCCATGAGTCGGTGCTGGGGCTGCCTCGATGATGTAGAAGCTGCCAGGAACCCAACCTCATTGCTAACCTTGTCACAATGCCTTGTTTACACACACCTTCCATCCTTTACCCTTACAACTACTATGTCAGCTCACCCAGTATCTGTTGTGGCAGGTATCAGGACATATGCTGGGATTCAAACTCATAAGTGGTACGGTGGCTCAGGGGTGGCACGGTGGCTCAGTGGTTAGCACTGCTTCCTCACAGCGCCAGGGACACGGGTTTGATTCCACCCTCAGGCGACTGTCTGTGTGGAGTTTGCACACTCTCCCCGTGTCTGTGTGGGTTTCCTCCAGGTGCTCCAGTTTCCTCCCACAGTCCAAAGATGTGCAGGCTTGGTGGATTGGCCATGCTAAATTGCCCGTAGTGTTTAGGAATGTGTAGCTTAGGTGGGTTATAGGAATGGGTCTGGGTGGGATGCTGTGAGGGTCAGTGTGGACTTGTTGGGCCAAAGGGCCTGTTTCCACACTGTAGGGATTCTATGATTCTAAGTGCTTGTTCGTGAATTCAGGATTAAAAAAATCTTTCATTGATAAAGATCTATTTACTTCACATGACTTCCTTTAGTCCCTTAGATACAAGCATTTGTATTCATAATTGTACTTCAACGAATTTGTAGCCATTTGGAGCTATCAGACATAGTGCCAGATGCCTTGCTGTGATAATGAAAGGTTGTGAAACTAGTTATGTAACACTAATGCTGTAATGATGCCACCAGGCTGATGTTAATTGACAGAATTAAACATGCTCTTTTTTAAAGAACACAGCTTTTTGTAATATTTAAAGGGCAGAAGATCTAATTACACAACAGATTGACAGTTCTCTCGACAACTATCTTGACAGTTCTTTTGTCAGTTTAAGTAGACTTGTCCATATGTTACACACATTCATGTCTATCTTTAACAATTCCAAAGGACACTCGACCTTTCCTGAAAGAGATCCATGTGCGAAATGATACCTTACTCGGTTATCCTTGTTTTCAAATGCCTCCACAACCATGCCCCTCCTTCTTTCTGTAATCTCCTCTAGACCCACAGCTGTGCAAGATATTGGAATCCTGGAATCCTGGCCTCATGTACATCCCTGATATTAAACACTCCACCATTAGTGGCCATGCTTTCAGTTGTATAGGCTCCAAACTTTGGAATTCCCTCCCTAAACCTCTCTCCAGTTCACTTTCCTCTTTCAAGATGCATCCTAAAACCTCGACCAGGCCTTTGGTCAGCTGAATATGCAACACCGAAGTAGCTCAGTTTTATACATTTTATATAATGTTACTACAAAGCCCCTTGGGATGTTTAATTATACTAAAAATAACATATAAACATTAGTTGTCATAAAAGAGTGTTGGGAAAACAAGGTACATTACTGATGTAAACCATTTGAACACATTTGAATGTCCTCAACATGTTGCCAATGGACTGACAACGGTTACAACCTGGTTTCTGGTGATGATATACAGGGATGCAGCTTGGAGTATGCCTTTGACTCTGACAGCTTAAAGTGTCCTGCCCCTTTAAGAACACTGCTCAGTTCATAATAATAGTTCTGCTATCGTAGTAGTGGGTCGTGGAACAAGTAATTGGATTGGGATGGGGTTTAACATAAAGTGTCAGTCTACATCATGGTCAGTCTTTCCTTATCCTATTGTTCCATTTGTGCCTGTCCCCTACAATGTTGAACTGATTGGATGTCTGCATATTGCTACAACATGGAAGCAGATAGCTGAACTAAATCAGCCTTTCTACCTCTCTATTCTCAATACAGTAAAATTAAACCGAGAAACACCCTAAGTAATCACCCTAATGGCTCCTAACCAGACTTTTACATAATTAATCCTGGTCTTTGCAAAAAAAATAACTTCCAGACTCTAATTTTGCATCTTAAACAAAAGGTGTAACGATTTATTACAATAAGCAATCACTTTAATAGAGAAAGAATTAATCAAAACAGTAAGCTGATTAATTTCTGTGTTTCAAACCCAAAACATTTTGTTTTCAGCCTCCATTTATGCAGAAGACAGACAGGCAAACACGGTTAGGTGATAAATGAAAGAAATTAACCAAATTGGTCAGGTTATTTCAATACCTTTCATCATGTTGTTTCATAGACATACATGCAGACTCCTAAGCTGCTTTTTTCTGAAATTTTGATCAGGATCACCTTCTCAGTTCACCCAGGTAAAGGCAACAACACTCTAATTCAGCTTTCTACTCTTTGGGCTTCCAGAAGTTGGTGTATCAAATTAGGCTAAGAGTTTTCAAGGCTTTATGCTGTCTCAGCAAAAAAGTTCAGAACCATCTCTTAAAAAACAGAGTTAAAAAAAAAAACAACGTTAATTCTGGTTCCACTTTACAGACTGATCAACTCTCACTGAGTCCTCAATTACTATTCAACAATTGTCATCTGATTAAACATAGGGTCACTTCCAGACTTGCCAGAACCAATTCCCAGGTACAAATGTCTGCTATCTGATTAGACTCATTGCTCTTGATGGGACCCCTGTGTCTCTTAGATCCTTATTAATTAAGTGCAGCCTGTAATTAGCCTCCAGGCCTGTCCTCTTAAACAACAAAGCATGTTTTGTCTGCTCTTTTCTTTTTGCTACTAGCTGTACGAAAATCCACAGGTCATTTGGAGTTTGCGATTCTAATTTGAGAAAAGAATAAAAATAAAAACAATGTAATATCAGTGAGGCATCTAACATGTCCCCAATCTCAACACACGAAGCACCAATTTTAGAGAAAATGTGTATTATGAAAGAGTTAATGATACTTAGACAACAAACAAGACACACAACTCATAGCCATTCATTCTTATCTCCACCAGCTTCTTATTCACTATTCAACCTCCTTTGGTCACGTTCTTAAATTTTGACAGGTTAAGATATCAGCAATTACACCTTCTTTCCCAGAAATATGTACAATTTTATGTTAAACAGCTGCTGATCTTAACTCCACCTGAACAACCTTGGAGCCTTATTTGTTGTCTTGTGTTCTAATTACTTACACCTCCATCATGTTCAGTTAATATGATCCATCCAAGTGGATCTTTGCAAACTTCTTTGTGTTTTACTGAGCAATCTCACTCTATCTTTCTGTTGATCTTTCTCCAGATACGAAAATGCTGTATCTGAATTTTCCAAATTCTCCAAATTTGTTAATCTAACTGTAGGAAGTTCACTTGGGGAATTGCCCTGTTCCCTTTGGCTCTCACCCTACTTTGTCATGTGTTGCACTTACTACCTGACATACTTGTATATTCTCACTGTCTACTGTATGATAGCAGTTTTAACACATTCATATGACACAATCGATTATTTTTCCCATCAACAGGAGTCTCAATTAAATGTGTTTCCTGACTAATTATTTAGTAGGGACCACTGAATTTTGTTTTCAATGGTTCACCTTGTAAAGGCAACATTACCAACACAACATTGCCTGCTTTAAATCTTCTGCCTATCCCATGTTTGTCTGTCTACTCTTTCATCTTGTCTTGGGAAGTTTTTAAACACTACTGTGAAACTCTACATGTTCCTGTTAACCTTTTGGGAAATGTGGACACACGCTCTAACACCAAAGATTTATTTTTCTGGCTTAACAATGTAACTTGAATCAATTTGAATGGTCCATTTCTAATCCTTTGTCCCAAACCTCTGGTCACCCATAACAATAGGCTTTAATTATGGTTTTGAGAGTCTGGTGTTAGCTGTCTGAAACACCTTGGATCTGCAGATAGTCCGCAGTAAATTTCAATTGTTTAATCCCAAAAATACTGATAATATCTTGAAAAATATTTTGACATAAGGTTTAATCCTTGATCAGACTATACTTCCATTGGTATACCATAATGAGAGGAAAGCAGTGTGAGTTTTTCCACTCCAACTTCAGCTTTGATTGTTCTTAAGGGTAAAGCCTCTGGAAATGGAGTAGTCCTAATTGTTAAGGTTATATTCCTTTCTGGTTATTGTTTAGTTAATTGTCCTACACGACCCATTAGAGCACCACTGAATGCTTCCTCCAAAACTGGCAACAGAATTAAGGATGCTGGTTTAATCACATGTTGAGATTTACCTACAACTTGACAGTTTGTTTTTCTATTTGTTTGTGGGATGTGGGCGTTGCTGACTGGGCCAACATTTATTGCTCATCCCTAGTTGCCCTTGAGAAGGTGGTGGTGAGCTGTATTCTTGAAACGCTGCAATCCACCTGCTGTGGGTTGACCCACAATGCCATTAGGGAGGGAATTCCAGGATCTTGACCCAGCGACAGTGAAGGAACGGCGATATATTTCCAGGTCAGGATGGTGAATGGAGGGGAACTTGGAGATGGTAGTGATCCCATGTATCTGCTGCCCTTGTCCCTCTAGATGGAATTGGTCATCAGTTTGGAAGGAGCTGTCTGATGATCTTTGGTGAATTTCTGCAGTGCATCTTGTCGATAGTCCACACTGCTGCTACCGAGCATCGGTAGTGGAGGGAGTGGATGCTTGTGGATGTAGTGCCAATGAAGCCGGAAGCTTTGTCCTGGATGGTGTCAAATTTCTTGAGCGTTGTTGGAGCTGCACTCATCCAGGCAAGTGGGGAGTATTCCATCTTGTTTTGTAAATGGTGGACAGACTTTGAGGAGTCAGGAGGTGAGTTGCTCGTCGCGGTATTCCTAGCTTCTGGCCTGCTCTTGTAACCACTGTGTTAATGTGGTGAGTCCAGTTGAGTTTATGTTCAATGGTAACCCCCAGGATGGTGATAGTGGGAGATTCAGTGATAGTAACACCATTGAATGTCAAGGGACGATGGTTAGATTGTCTTTTATTGGTGATGGTCATAGCCTGGCATTTGTGTGGCACGAATGTCACTTGCCACTTGCCACTTTCCAGCCCAAGCCTGGATATTGTCCAGATCTTGTTGCATGTGAACATGGACCGCTTCAGTATCTGAGGCATCATGACTGGGGCTGAACATTGTGCAATCATCGGCGAACATCCCCATTTCTGACCTTATGATGGAGGGAAGGTCATTGATGAAACAGCTGAAGTTGGTTGGGCCTAGGACACTACCCTGAGGAACTCCTGCAGAGATGTCCTGGAGCTGAGATGATTGACCTCCCACAACCTCAACCATCTTCCTATGTGTCAGGAATGACTCCAACCACTGGAGAGTTTGCCCCCTGAAACTCACTGATTCCAGTTTTGCTAGGGCTCCTTGATGCCACACTCGGTCGATTGGAGCCTTGATGTCAAGGGCTGTCACTCTCACCTCATCTTTCCAAGGGGTGTTGCAGGGTTTTAGGATTTGAGCTATAGGGAGAGACTGAATAGGCCGGGACTATTACCCCTGGAGCATTGGAGGCTGAGGAGTGACCTTATAGAGGTTGGAAAAAATGATGAGGGGCATGGATAGGGTTAACAGTCAAGGTCTTTTCGCTAGGGTGGGGGAGTCCAAAACTAGACGGCATAGGTTTAAGGTGAGAGAAGGGTAGCACGTGTATGGAATGAGCTGCCAGAGGAAGTAGTGGCGGTTGGTACATATACAACATTTAAAAGATGTCTGAATGAGTATATGAATAGGAAGGATTTAGAAGGATATGTTGGCAAATGGGACTAGATTAATTTGGTTAGCATGGATGAGTTGGACTGAAGGGTCTGTTTCCATGCTGTACAACTTTATAACACTATGGCTCGATAACTCTAAGTACGACATGTTTTACCAAACTGCATCACAACTTTACACAATATTGGCCAGGTAAAATATCTGTTTACGGATGCTTGAGTTTTCTGAATTCTTATGTGCCCTGCCTTGGGAATTTCATGTGCTACTCACCATATCTCCCTACAATAGGTGGGCAGTACCACTATCCAAAGTACAACCAACCAATCTTCATCTGTGGATCAATGAGGTGGATGTCCACTTCCTCATCAGCACCCTGTTCTGAAGATAATAGCACTTTGCAACTCCATTAGCCTCGACCTCAGTATGAGCTTGCTGTGCTCGTTTACTTCATTCAGGATCTGCTGTCATTAGGGATGTCATATCAAACACTCCCACCTGGATTATCTTCACCTGTTCAAGAAAAGTGTAGCTATCCTTTCACTTGCTTGTGGTATCACATCAACACCTATGATGGAACACATGACAGAAAGTTCCTGGGAACCTGTTCCTGTCTTTTGGACCTCCTTTGGGCATTCTGTAATTATCTGTGGAGCTATTACCTTTCGTCCTGACAAATCATTCCCCAGAAGTAAATCTAATCCCTTAACAGGTAATGTTTTTACCGCTCCAACAATTACCTCTGTTGATAACAAACCACATTATACATTGTACTTTATATGATGAATCCAGTATATATTCTCCACCAATCCCATTTATTTATTCACACCTTAGCTCCCATCAAACTCCCTGGAAGGAAAAATCAATTCTTTCTCCAGTAAAAGTGATTGTGAAGCTCCTGCATCTCTCAGTTTGGTGATGGGTTTAGCTACGGGTCCAGAAGAAAATGGAGTCACCATTCCTTTTGACAAAAATCCTGTATCCCTCTCATATACCTTCCACTTGTTACAGTTAGAACAACAATCTGATCCGTGGTATTATCTTTTTGTGTTCCCTTCTCTGGCTCACTCTTACTGACTCCTATAAACTCCATGGGGTTACCTCATAACTTCCAATATTCCAAATGCACATGGTCCAACTTATTCCAATAGAAACATCTAAGCTTCCGAAAGCAACTTCCACCCTCAGCAACTTCCTTCTTTGCCTGAACACAAGTTCTTGGGGTGTTCCCTACTATCCATTGTCTATCCTGGATACCTGTCTTCCTCGCACTCTCCCACTTTTTATTTTTCTCAAATTCCTGTCAAATTTCATGTCATCTGCAAAGCTGCTAGCTAAACCTTTTATTTTCACATACAAATCATTAATGTACATAACAAACTGGCAGGCTCCCAGCACCAATCCCTGTGGTACACCACTGGCCACAGGCTACCAATCAAAAAACAACGCTCCACCATAACCCTTTCCTTCCTATTTTCAAGCCAATTTTAGATCCAGTTTGCCAGTGTGCTTTGGATCCCAGTGGTTCTTATCTTTTGGACCAGCCTTCCATGGGGAACCTTGTCAAAGACCTTACTGAAGTCCATGTAAACCACATCAAATGCACTACCCTCATCAATATATATAGTCACATTTTCAAAAACTCAATTAAATCTGACAGAATCTCCATCTAACAAATTCATGCTGAATATCTCTGATCAATCCCTCCCTTTCCAAATGTTAATTAAATCCTGTTCCTCAGAATTTTTTCCAATAATTTCCCTATTGCTGACATCAGACTAACTGGTTTAGCCTAATCCTGCTGCCCTTCTGCACCAAAGGAACCACATTAACTATCCTCCACTCATCTAGCACTTACCCTGCGGCCAATGAAGTATTAAATATCTACACCAGGACCTCAGTAATCTCCTCCTTGCCTCCCATATCAACCTGGGATATATCTCATCCAGCCCCGGGGATTTGTGCACCTTTATCCCTGTTAAAACATCTAATGCCCCCTCCTTATTAAGCTTAATGTGTTCTAGAACCTCACCATCCCAACTGAAATCCCTGGCTACAATATTTCTCCTCTGTGAATATACATGAGAAACATTCACCTAAGACCTCATCCACCATCCACTGGCTCCATATACAAGTTGCCCCTTTGGTCTCTAATAAGTCCTACCCTTTCCCTGGTAATCCTTTTAATCTTAATATACTTATAAAAAGCCTTGGGCTTTTCCTTGATTCTATTTGCCAAAGATATTTTTGCCCCCTCTTTGCCCTCATAATTTATATTTTCATCACCCAACTACACTCTCTAAACTTTTGAAGGGTCTGCTCTGTTTTTATTGTGTTGTACCTGACGTATACTTCCTTCTTTTTCTCTACAAAATTCTCAATCTCCCCTGCCATCCAGAGTTCCATGGACTTGCTGCCCTTGCCTTTCACTCTTAGAGGAACACACTGGCCCTGAATTCTCACTAAACTACTTTTAAACAACTCCCACTTTCTAAATATAGATTTATCTGTAAGTAGCTGCTGCCAATCTATATTTGTCAGATCCTGTCTAATGGTATTGAAATTGGCCTTACTCCAATTCACACACTTAACCTCTGTACTATACTTATCTCTTTCCATAATGAAGTTGAAACTTAGTTATGGTCACTATTCCCAAAATACTCACTCAGTGAAATGTCAACAACTTGACCAGCTTCATTTCCTAATATTGGGTCCAGCACTGCTCCATCTCTATTTGAACTATCTATGTACTGGCACAAAAAGGTCTCCAGGATGCACTTGAAAAAATCCACCCATCCAATCTAAGGCGATCCCACTTAATATTAGCAAAGTTGAAATCCCCTACTGTTTCTGTAAGATTGTTTCTCTGACACCTTTTTGTGATTTTCCTACATATCCACTCCTCTATACCCCGACGACTGTAGGAAGGCCTGTAGTATAACGCTAGCTGAGGAAGGTCCACCGGACCCGAAACGTTAACTCTGATATTTTCTTCACAGATGCTGCCAGACCTGCTGAGCTTTTCCAGCAACTTCTGTTTTTGTTCCTGATTTACAGCTTCCGCAGTTCTTTCCTTTTTTATTTAGCTTTCTAGACCTCTGATTCTAACTTCCTTTGTAATTCCAGTTCCAATTTTCTTATTCCCATCTGCCTGAACTGCAATTGAAGATTCACACAATACACTTGAAATATTGCCTGTCGCACCTTGCCTCTCTACTTCTACTGAACCCGACTGTTTCATTATACATTTATAAAATCTGCCTCCTCTGGTTGCTGTGGCCACTTTATTTCCAGTCTGCTGGCTAACCCTGCTTGTTTAGTTAGTTTAGGAAACTTCCGATATGTTCAAAATTTTTTTAGAAATTTTCAGTGACATCTTAAGTCTAAGTATAAACCTGATGTCTGACGAATCACTCTAAGCATCAAAATCCAATTCCAGGCCATCTGAGTTGGAGAGCTTGTTGGGAATGTTCTTTTTGGTGTTGGTAGACGGTATTATCATTTTTAAGAAAACAGACATCTCTCTCTCAGTGAAGGGGAATTTGTGCATTTGCCCAAGGTTTATAGATGGCCTGGTGACTTCAGCAAAGCTTCACATGTCATAGTTGTTGGAATCCTATTGGATTTATAGACCCATAGAATCATACAGCATGGAAAATGATCCCTCTGTCCAACTGTTCTCTGCCAATCCCAATCTGACCTAGTCCCATTTGCCAGCGTTTGGCCCATATCCTTCTAAACCATGTTAAATTGCCCATAGTGTCCAGGGATGTTTAAATTAGGTGGGTTAGACATGGGAAGTGCAGGGGTAGGTGAATGGGTCTGGGCAGGATGCTCTTTGGAGGACGGTTTGGACTTATTGGGCCGAATGGCCTGTTTCTGCATTGTAGGGATTCTATGATTCTATTCATGTACCCATCCAGATGTCTTTTAAATGTTGTCATTGTACCAGCCTCCACCACTCATTCCATACATGCACCACCCACTGCATGAAAACGTTGCCTCTTATGTCCCTTTTATATCTTTCTCCTCTCACCTTAAACCTATGCTGTCTAGCTTTGGATTCCCCTGCCCTGTGAAAACGACCTTGTCAATTTACCCTATCTATGTCCCTCATGATTTTATAAACATCTATAAGGTCGCTGCTCAGCCTCCGACACTCCAGGGAAAATAGCCCGAGGCTATTCAGCCTCTCCCTACATCGAAACCCTCCAACCTTGGCAACATCCTTGTAAATAGTTTCTGAACTGTCTCAAGTTTCACAACATCTTTCCTATAGAAGGCCAACCTTCTGTCTTGGGCTTTCCCTTTCCACCGCATGTCCTTTATTTTCTGGGTTTGTCTTTGGGCCCTCAGCTTTGAGCTGTTGAAATGCTGCCCTCTTGGGTTGCCGGACAATGAGGGTTGATCGTTGTTGTTCCAGGAGGTCACATATTTCAGTGATGCATTCATCAAGCCAGTTCTGGTGACAAATAACTGCTGAATCCAATAGTCTGTGCCCAGGATAGTACAGCTGACTTTATTCGTTCCCACTGCGTGAAATTGAGTTGGATATGTAAATTGGCTATGGGCCAACATTTGGAAAATGAGATTAGAATAGTTAGATGGCTGACTTGACCACCACAGACATGATGGGCTGTATTAATTTATGACTCAATGATTTGAAAATTTTCCATCTTGTTTGTGAGCTCCACTTGGAATTCCTGTCGTCGGTCTAGATGAGATATTAATCTTCTTCCTCTTTGTGATGTCTTAGTGTGAGGTAAATATCCATTACTGATTGAAGATGTCATTGAGTGTATTGAAGACAGAGGTAGACAGGTTCTTGATTAGTAAGAGGACCAAGAGTTATGGGGAGAAGGCAGGAGAATGGGCTTGAGAAACATATCAGCCATGATTGAATGACTCAATGGGCCGAATGGCTCCTATATCTTATGGTTTATAAAGTCTATGATCTGTCCATCAGTCTCTGCATGGATCAAGTGATCATTTAGAGATTTGAGCCAACCACTGATATAGTCCAATGCTTTGATCTGGGATGGCTTTCGGTCCCTCTGGCATTGTAAATATTTAAATTTTAAGGGCATCAAAGGGTAAGGGGAGAAAACAGGAATATGGCATTGAGATAGAGGATCAGCCATAATTGCATGGAGTGGCATTGCAGGTTAGAAGGGCTGAATGGTCTCCTTCTGCATTGTAACATTTCTATTAATCTGTACGGTACTTTGGGGCCCCTCATATCTGCTACCACAGCACTTGGTGCTTCATTGAAACTGTTTGTCTCATACGTCAATAACCCACATTGGTTTCAAGCCAATTACTTATAGCACTGACTGGGGATAATGGGCCAAAGGGCCCCTTTGCCTCTGCTTCCCCATTTCATTAGCAGAATCTCTCACTGGTCTTGTTCTCGTCCCTCACCACTCGAAACAATTTCCAGACAAATTATTTGGCAGCTCATTACGGAATTCTTCTGGTATCTTTTGGGAAATACAGTTATTGGAAAATGTCATCAACACTTCTTAAGTGGCTGTTTGAAAAAAAATACGAGATGGAAATAAAACTATTGGGAATGAGCACTGAGGTGGAAGAAAAGGCTGCGTCTGCTGTCAGAAAATGAAACTAATTACTCCCTGAGCTAATGCTGTATCTGAGGAAAGTTAATAAACAAAATGCAACGGATGTTTGTTTTCCTGTTTCTTTGGAAGTCAACATTAGAGATGGAACAATTTTGACCTGACAACCAAATAAGATATGCACAGGGCTTCCCCCGCTGAAATACAAAAGCCTTAAGTCCTGTTATTCAAATCAATTGGCCTAGATTGAACACTCGAACGGCGTCTTGTGTACCCTAATACACAAACAGACAACTGCATTTTTACAGATTTATCATATTTCTCAGAATTGCATCAAAGAACTTTACACAGTGAAATATTTTGAATTACTGAGGAAGGATGTTCTGGCTGTGGGAGGAGTGTGATGAATGTTTACCAGACTGATTCCTGAGATGGCAGGACTGAATTATGAAGGGAGACTAGATCTCTGTAGACTAACCGGCACATAGTTTCCTATCTTCTGCCTCCCTCTCTTCTTAAACAGGGATGTTACATTAGCCATTTTCCAGTCTTCTGGGACACTCCCCGACTCCAGTAATTCCTGAAAGATCACCACCAATGCCTTTACAATCTCCTCAGCTTTCTCCTTCAGAACTCTGGGGTGTAGTCCCTCTGATCCGGGTGATTTATCCACCTCCAGACCTTTCAGCTTCCCCAGCACCTTCTCCTTGGTGATGGCCATTACACTCAGCGTTGCCCCCTGATGCTTTTGAAGTTCTGGTATGCTTCTGGTGTTTTCCACCATGAAAACTGATGCAAAGTACATATTCAGTTCCTCCGCAATTTCTTTTTTCCCCATTACTACTTCCCCAGCCTCACTTTCCAGCAGTCCAATGTCCACTCTTTCTTACCTTTTAGATACCTAAGAAAACACTTGCAATCTTCTGTATTATTACTAGCCACCTTGTTCTCATATTTCATCTTTCCCTTGTTATTGCTTTCTCAGTTGGTTTCTGCTGGATTTTAGCAGCTTCCCAATCCTCTGGTTTCCCACGAATCTTCACCACATTTTTCTTTTGTTTATGCATCCCTGACTTCTCTTGTTCTTCTTTGGGATGCACTTCTGCAGTGCCTCCTTAATTATCTCCAGAAACCCCTGTCACTGCTGCTCCACCGTCTCCCCTGCTGAGGCTCCAACTCTGGTCAACTCTTCCCTCATGCCTTTGAGGTACCTTTACTCAATGGTAAGACTGGTGCATCTGATTCCAGCTCCTCCCTGTCAAACTGCAGGGTGAATTCTATCATATTGTCATCACTGCCCTCTAGGGGTTTCCTTCACCTCAAACTCCCTAATCGAGTTTGTCTCATTACACCTCACCAGATCCAAGAACTGGCCTGTTCCCCAGTGGGTTCCACCACAAACTTCTGCAAAAAAAATAACCTGCAGACTATTGTTCAGGCTGGCCCATTAAGCATTTCAAGGCTGAGATAGATTTGTTATGCAGTAAGGCAGTCGAGGGTTAAGGGGGAAAGGCAGGGAGGTAGGTCTGTTGGATACGTTTTCTTTAGATGTAAGCATTGTGAAGGATAAATTGCTTGAAATTAACCTATGGTCAATCTTTTGAGACAGCACATTTTTTTCAGGCCCGCTGTGGTTGAGGGATGTCAGATATCAATTTGGTACAAGGTTCACATAAGCCAGTGTTGTTCATTTGAATTATAGTCTAGATGGAAAAGCGAGGGAAGGTGGGATGAACAACTTGTTTCCAAGTGTTTTTTTTTCCAATTTAGAATTTTGACTTTTCCCCACCATTAGCTATTCTGGAGTAGAATAATTTCAATAGTTCTGTTGTGGAGCCCACTGAAGTGCTGCTGCTCTGTATGCCTGAGTGTGAGTACATCTCCTCAATTCATTGGGCATGTGGCTTCTTCTGTTCATCAGAAGGGAGGAGCTTCTCACTAGAAGGAGATTTTTTTTTCCCCTGAATTAAGTCGAAGCCCAGCTTTCCAATTAGGCTGTACGCTTGTGAGCGAAAAGAAAAAAAAACGCAGGATTATTAACTTCAAAAAAAATGGAACATTGGAAATGAACATGAATTGTAACCACTCCTGTGCCAAAACTGAATAGATCCAGTTCATTTTGCACATCGCAGTTGATGGGAGCCAGGCACCAAGCATTTTATAGAAAGCTTTCTGCAGTTCCTCTGTTATTTGCTTTTGTCTCGTATTATGAATCAGAGTTAACACTGGAAGGGGGAGAAGGAGTTTTCACACAGAGGGTTATTAATGTGGAATGCTTAACCACAAGAGACTATTGAAGAAGGCTCACAAGCACTATTTGAAAGGGACCTGAATAAGTATTTTGAAAAGCAAGAATATAACCTACTTCTGTGATAGAATCAGCAAGTGTGATCGCTGTGTGTCAGTGCAGCAGAAGAGCTAGCACAAATGCAATGAATGGGCTGAATGGTCTCCTTACACAAAAGCTATTTAACCTAGATAAATCTCTGGGTAAGTTATATTACATTCAAATCAACAGAGACAACATCTGCAACATGAAACACAAAATAGGATTGGGACTGTGAGGAATAGACCGATATCTGGGACAGAGCGGATGTCTGCCATGTTCGTTTGGGCTCAATGGGATTTAACACATCCTAGAAAGGTGCCCAGAACTGTACTGGAATTCACATGAAGCCAGCAGTGAGTGCTCTCAAGGGGAGCAGTTCTCACCCGGGGTGGCCTCTCTTATAATTAGGAGTCCATTAAAGTCAGAACTGAGGTTCTCTGTCCAGTCATTGGACTCTTGAAGTGCAGCTTAGTCAAAATGTCCTAAGACATGGCTAGACCCTGCATTGGGATATTGCAGTGGGGCCAAGAGAAAGGGAGAGGTATGGTGCTTGAGAGCACCCAGCAAGTCTTAAGAGAGACTGATAGACAACAACTACAAGTAGGTACTTAGATCACCTAGTTCTTGACAGTTGACTACATTAGCCTGCAATCTCCTGGCAAAAAGCAGGAAATCTGCCATTGACCTCAGCTTTAAATCAAGACTATTAACAATGTCAGAGCATGCGTACCAAACTGGAGCTTCCATTGTGTGACAGGGACCAGTGCAAGTCTTGCATGTACTGACCAAGTGCTTTGTCTGAGTGTCATCACTGGTGTGTGAAACACAGTTAACTTGTTTGCAAGCAGTAAGTAGGGCTGGTTGGTTAGCTGGTTTGCAATGGCATCAACAGCATGGGTTCAATTCCTAACAGCGGCTGAGGTGACCATCAATGGCTTTCCTTCTCAACCACTCCCCTTGCATCTCTTCAATTCATTGGGCAAGTGGCTCCCCTTGCCTGAGGTGTGACAACCCTTAGATTAAACCAGCACCAGTTGCTTTTCTCCAATGACAGAGCCGCCTTATGATACTTTGCTTTTGTCCACAAAAATGTGCTCTCTCATTAATTTTTGAGGGAAATATTATTGGCACATCCCCCAGCTCTTCTTTGAAATATTGCCAGTGATCATCTGTATTCCTGTAAAGGATGCCTATTTAATGTCTCACCTAAAGGGAGGTACTTTCAACGGGGAAAATGGAGCAGCAGGCCACATATTGTGTTCAAGCGTCAAGATTGAACCCATTGCCTTCTAGACTCGAAAGCGAAAACACTACCACTTGGCAAATCTGACATCCAATGATAGGATCCTAAGTGGAAAAACGTGACAGTAGAAGTGAATTATGAACTTTCTGACATTGACAGTGAGGCTGCTCACTGGGGAATGTTGGCTAACACAGATTCACCTTCAGTCACATTTCTGCTGCAATTAAATTATCAAACATCCTGAAGAAGCGTAATCATTTTACCCAGAGGGCGTAAATAAAACAATCATTAAAATTATCGCAAAAAACTATGTTGGAGGTAGGCTTTGAAAAGTTGGACCTAGGCTGTGGCCCTCATTGCAATCTGTAAATCTCTGTAACTCAAGCACACCATTCACACAACCACTGTTGCTAAGCAATTCCTGGATTTTTTTTTGAACAAGGTTACTTCATGGTCAATATGACCATGGCCTGTGTATTCCTATCTGAACAGTAATGTTTCAATCCAACTTTGCACTGTGAGGACAGCTTAAGGTTAATGTTGCATGTTATTCAATGCAGATAGAGAGAAAACAATTCTCTATTCCAAACACTTCTAATCTATTGAGAGTTGCATGTGGCCTCTAAACAGGTCTGTTCTTGAATTGAATATATTGTCTGCGCACAAGGAACGTTGCATTTTCGTGGTGCCGCATCCCATCTCAAAATTGTCTCCCGTTTCGCATAAAATGAATTATTTTCAAAGAGAGTGACCCTTGTGTAAAGAGTTGAGTTCAAGGGCTGTAGTAATAATGGCCTCCTTTATAATTTCCGCACAAATTTTACACCGTTATTGCAGTCGTAATGCAGTTGACATCATTTGCCCTTTTGTGAGCGGAGATTATTAATTGATCAAGTTTTCGAGGACAGTGACCCATATTGGTATATCGTAGAGACTGCTGATGGTGACATCCACTAGAGGGCATATTGTGATTAACTTGTGGGAGAAATGTGGAAGGCCCATTGTGAGTTGAAGTGAGTACTGCGTGTACTGTTACTCCAACAGTCACCATATTCTAAAATCCGAATAAATGACTAAAATAACTGCAAGCTCCTAGAGGTCAGCATGTTGCGATTTCAGAAATTAGGGCTGCACAACATTAGATTCCAGAGTGGTGTCAGACATACTGGAAATCATTTCTTGCCAATCCTACTTGCCAGTAAATGCAATTATATTGAAAGAGTCCAGGCTTTGCTATTGTATGCTAACCATATCCCAATTATTGGAGCCATACCACCTTTATGTCAAAAAAAGTTAAGGCATTCTCCAAGAAATATCTCCTTCTCTCTCTCTCTCAAGGAATACAACCCTTTGTTTCTGAATCTTCTGCCATCTTTATCCTGATTGGATGTGGTGGCAGTTCTTACAGACCTCTGCATTCTTACTGTAGCCCAAATCAATGCCTTTCTTATTTTTAACTCTTATTTCGTCCTGATTTCAATGTGTTGGATTTTGGCCAGTCTGAGAGATTGAGGGTGTTGGCATCAAAAGGCAACCAATCCCCCTACTCATCAAATTATGTCAATAAGCAATCAGACCAACATCCAGTCAAGTGGGGCAGCAGAATTAAAGGGCCAAATGGTCCACTCCTGCTCCTCTCTTCGATTTAATTTGAGCTGCGAAAATGATGGATCTGGTGCAAATAGTCCCGAGGTTGGGAGTTTAGACATGGTCAGTCAGCTGCTTAGAGCATCACCATCCTGATTCTATTTAAGGGGTCAAAAACTCTCATGGATTATGGTCTCCTTTTCCCTGGGGCTGGAAAGGAGCCTTGCAGTGAAATCTGTAAATGCGAGAATGGATAAATACTGTGGAATTTTGTCTAAATTGTTTGTGGTGGGCTCTGAAAGTCTACTGAAGAATCATGGAATCCCTACAGTGTGGAAGCAGGCCATTCAACCCATCAAGTCCACACTGATCCTCTAAACAGCATCTCACCCAATCCCTGTAACCTTGCATTCCTCATGGCTAACTCAGCTTGCCTGGACCTCCCTGGAGTCTATGGTCAATCCACTTAACCTGCACGTCTTTGGACTGTGGGAGGAAATCAGAGCACCCAGAGGAAACCCACACAGATAGAGGCAGAATACACAAACTCCACACAGACAATTACCCAAAGCTGAGACTGAAACCAGGTCCCTGGTGCTGTGAGGCAGTAGTCATGACCACTGAGCCACCAAGCCACCCAAGAGGTGGAGTGCATTCTTTCTAACTTCAATATTTCTTCACTATAAAGGACATTCAACCTCTCATGCATCAAGATCCTCAGCAAGAAATGAGAGAGACATGATGAAAGATAAGCTGACAATGCAGAGGTGGTGTGAGAGTGAGATATAGTGGAAAAAGCAGGAGTGGGTGACAATGGCAAGAGAGGTTGAGCAAAAAATGGTTCATGAACTACCAGAAACATTAGAAGTGATGGAATGGTTGCCAGTGGAAAAGAAATTGAGGGTGGAATGATACTAATTATGAAATGAGAACATGGGAAATAGTGAAAAGGATGAAGACATTGCTCCTAACATTTCACCTCACTTTGGAAGTGACACTTTACGATTAATGAACCTTTGTCACTAGTTTCTGAGCTGGGTGACTCACGGCATCAAAACTCTTCACAGTTTTACAACAAAAACCCAGCGATTAAATCCCCTTAATCTTCTTTGCGCTACAAATACAGGTTTGGACACTCTCAGTCAGCCGGACGGGGCAGTCAGAGATTGAAGGAGCTAAATGTTGGGAGCCCATTACAAATCTTGAGTCTTTCTGTTCTATTGTGGGCTGTTTTCTTCCTGGAATCAGAGAGAGAGAGCGCGGGGCGGGGATTGGGTGGTGAAGAGAGAGGGAAAGAGAGACAGAGAGAGAGAGACAGAGAGAGAGAGACAGAGACAGAGAAAGGTATTAAGGGAGATGAAAGGGGGTGGCCCGGGTATCAGTGCTGGTGCAGGTGGGGAAGTGTTCCTGACTGAATGAGGAAGCAGCACAGAGTTATTGGTGTTGGGGATTGGGCTGGGTGAAAGCAGCTGAGGAAAGATGTTACATGCAATAGTGAGAAAGGTAGAGCATGAACCTTGATGGGAGGTGGGTAATGGAGCAGAGATAGAGTGATGGTAGGGTATTGAAATAATGATGATGGCACTTACGCTGGCAGAGTGGAGAAAGTCATCAATCTTCTTCCTGCAGTGCTGGGCATTCCTCTAGTTGGCTAAGACTGCATTGGCATGGGCAACAACCTCAGATCAGGGTGGGCATGGTCTGGTGTCCTGACCCCCATTTACAGTCCTGGAAGAGAATGATGTCCCACTTATTGTGTGACCCATCCACCAGGACCTCCAGTTCCCCTCCAGCCAAGCAGGCCCCTTTATCTGTCATGTCTGGGATGAAGGTCAAGAACGTTACAGGGCATCTCCAGACTGACGCTGCCTGTCTGGATGCACAATGACCTTTTAAAGATGGCACTGGAACCTGAGATGCCAGTCAATTCTGTAAATGGGGGTCAGGACAACGTGTGGTAGAATGGGGCTGGAATCGGACAAAGAGGGCATCATCGGGGCAGGGCGGGTAGTTAATGAGGTGAGTTTGGTAAAATGGGGGCAAGGAAACTCTCTCAGCCTCACAGAGGGAAACCCTCCTTGAAACCTGATAAAATTAGCAGCCAAAAAGAAACAAGGTTCAGCCTTATCCCTTTCCTGTCTAGCCACAGAATAATTTTATATTTTTCAATAAGGTCAATTCTCGTTTTTCTAATCTTTAGGGACTATTCTAACCATGAAACAATCATTGTGTAAAAATCTATTGTCTCTTCCTTATCGTTCTACTCTATTGCCTTAATTAAATGAAGCAGATTGTTGTTGGTCTTTTATGGCTTTATTCACCTGTTAGCAAATTCCTCACACTATTCGCAAATTATACATTTAAAGCTCTAAGTATTTCCATTCATTCAAACCCATCTTCATCTTTCCAATGAATGCATACACCCAGGTCTCACTTTTTACCCCCAACCTCAGACCTCACACTTAGTGATTGGCATCTGCCAGCTGTCTTTGAGTCTTGTGAAGTCTTCTTAATGTTACAGAGTCATACAGCACAGAAACAGACCCTTCGGTCCAACCAGTCTATGCCAATCATAATCCCAAACCAAACTAGTCCCACCTGCCTGCTCTTGGCCTATATCCTTCCAAATATTTGTTATTCATGTACTCTCCAAATTTCTTTTAAACATTGTACCTGTACCTGGATCAATCACTTCCTTTGGAATTTCATTCCACACATGAACTATTCTCTGTATAAAAAAGTTGTCCCCCATATCTTTTTAAAATCTTTCTCCTCTCGCCTTAAAAGTATACCCTCTGCCTTGAAATCCCCCACCCTGGGGAAAAGACACCTGCTTTTACCTCTTCTGTACCCATCATGATTTTATAAACCTCTATAAGGTCACCTCTCCATCTCTTACGTTCCAGTGAAAAAGTCCCAGCCTATCCAGCTTCTCCTTATAACTCAAACCCTCCGTTCCCAGCAACATCCTGGTAAATATTTTCTGAACCCTCTCCAGCAAATCCTCTGCTTGTCATCCTCACCCTTTGGCAAACTTCCTACTTTTGTGTCATCAACGAATTCTAAGGTTGTGTTTACTATGCCTGAGTTTAAATAACAAAACTAGACATGGCATTGATTCCACTGGGATACACCACTTCCCACCATGCTACTGTCTGAGCAATACTCACTTACCACAAATCTTTTGGTTCTGTTTATGCTGTTATTCCTTCTGCTAGCTTATACCTGAATTTTGTTAACAAGCCTCTTTTGAACTGCCTTATCAAATGCCCCTTAACTATTCAGAAAATACCACCTCAGCTGCATTCCCTCTTTTTACCCAAATTTCATGTTTCCAATATGAAATTCTATTTAACTTGCCAAGCGTGGCTTGCCTTTAACAAATCTGTGATAACTGTTCTTGATTAGCCTCTGAATTTCTCAAGATTTACTGAATCTCTCTTGAATTAGGGAGACCAAGAATTCGCTCGTAATTGTCATTAGTCTAATTGGCTTGAAATCGTAACATGCTAGAAAGGGGCAGTATAGAGGAGATCAATCATCCTGCTCTGTTTGTTCATGCTCTTTGAAGCTGTGATCCATCCCACTCTGCCATCTTTGGTCTGTAACTCTTTCAGGTCCCTATCTTCCAACACTTATCAAAACTGGAAATCTTTATAGAAGCAGCTTTGAACACCTTTCCAGAGAGAAGTATCCCGGTCCCAACAATCCAACGAATTAGAATATTACTCTTCATTAGGTTTTGTTTCTAGAACTTTGATCAAGGATTATAAAACTATTGACTTGTTGGTTATTGACCAATCTTGTTGGTCACGCTTCTTGAATAAAAAATGTAGTATTGCTCATTCTCCAGTATCATAGCATCGTGTTCATACTTAACAAAGATTCGAACATTTTGGTCAGATGCTAATTCCTCTCCGATTTCTTTTGACAACTCAATCATGGACCCCATTGAATGGCATGCCGGGAACTATACGGATTCTTTCAGGGCCGGTTATTTCCCCATGGTGGTATACTAGATAGCCTTGAAAGACTTGGAATTGCAGACAGACAGACAGAAAGGAAGGATGCAATCTTATAGGGGCCTGAGTGACGTGGGCTATCGTGAGAAATCTGGATGAATAATGTTGAGTGAGGCCATTCTTGATGCTGAGAGCAGAGGGGTTGGGTTTTCCAACAGAGTTCCAGTCATCAAAACGAGATTCTCACAAGGGAGCAGCGGGGTGCTTATGAATATGCATTATTCCATATTAACAATCTTACTAAACTGTATATTTCCCATCATCAGCATACAGCTTCCCATCCTATCTCCCACTGCAAAGCAACTAAATGTTGACAATTCCCAATATGAAAGTCTGAGTGGGTACCTGGTAATTTCAGCTTATCATTAGCTCTTCTGCACTGCCAGCCTGGGCTCCTGATGGCAATATATCAGGGCATGATCAATGGGCACCAGATGCATGCACCCCATGTCAACAAAAGCTGGCATTTTGAACCTACCAGTCTCTCACAATTGTCATGGTGCCTCTCCCATCCGTTTTTAGGATTTTGAAGCTGCACTCTGACACACCAATGACTAGTATTGAAATGTTGCTGTCTAGACACTTTGCCCACAGTTCAGCAGACAACCAGTTCATAGAATGGGACCAGGCTGCATCTCAGAGCTAATCACTTACACTCTTCACACTCACTCTCTTTGAACCTTCCTGAATACTCACAATATCCCTGCCTTGTCTTGCCTCTTTGTGGGAAGATTTTGTATGCACTAGTGAGAGACATTGAGGAGGAGCTTTGGTGGGAGGTGGGTTCAGTAGCAGAGTTTGAATAAGTGTGAGGTACCAGAGAGAAGATGGAGACGCTTATCCTGGCAGAGCAGAGATGGGCATTGATCTTCTTCCTTTAATGCTGGACATTCCTCCAGATGGCTAAAGTTGCATGACCAGGGTGGCATGCTCGAACTAGGCTGGCAAAGTCTGATGTTGTGGCATTTTCTGGCAGTCCTGGATTACGAAAATGCACCCCATCCATCAGGACCTTCAGATGCCTGTCCTCAACACAGAGCATCAAATAAGTCTTTCCTTTCATCCCTGGGGAAAATGTCAGGAACTGTGCAGGGCAGCTCTGGACTGTACTTGTCCAAGTGCACAACCATCTTTTAAAGATGGTACTGGTGCCAGGGTGGCAGTCTATTCCCAGGATATTCCAGCAAGGCCGAGTCCTTCCAGGTACCACAAGTAGTGGAATCCAGTGAGCATCAAACAAGAGAGGTGTAATAGTAGAGCGGTAGGCAGTTACTGAATTGAGTTTCGGACGATAGTATGAGGAAATACCTTGCAGAGAGAAGGCATCTATCACACCAGTGAAATTGGCGTTTAGCCAAAAATATTGTAAGATTCAGTCCGAAATCTCCATGTTTGAATTAATGCATTGGGATTACATCCCCAGAAGTACACAATGGTTCAAAAAAACCCAATCATACAGGAGAAAAAGATAGAAAGGGAGAACATTAAAAGCTGCTGAACTCCTCCTTAATTTGAGAAGTTTATTGCAGTTGGTCATTGAGGTTATTTCATTGGTTAGCTGCTTGTTACATAACATCTTCTGTTCATCACCCATTCCAACGAAAAATGACCTCTGAGCCTCTGAGAGTAAGTCCATAGTGTGGCATTATGTTACAGGTCTTCTATTCCACAAATTTACAACTGCTCAGACAACATGAGTGTACATCCTATTTTGAAGAAAAAGTGATCTTTCATTGTTTAATGTTGAAGGAGAAATGTTGGCAGGTAAAAGTAGGGCAAATCTGATTGAGAATCGATACAAACATCATAACCAGCAAGAAAATTCCATGTAAATGTCACCATTCCATAAAGCAAATCAATTTCAATTGGGCCCTTCTTTCAGACACTCGACAGAAAATTGAGTCCGTATGACCTTGAAATCCAGTTTCAACAACTGCAAAAACCAGAACTTTCATGAATGACATTCTGTCAGTTGTAGGCTAATTCCTCTAAGACTTCAAAGGACTATGCGAGGTTTGCCCATTCCTTTCTGAGGAGAGGCAACAAAAGAGAAATGACACCATCCTGATAGAATAAGACTATTTTGGCCCCTGTCCAAAATAAAGTGGAATTTATAATGAACATTGGGAAGTTACTTTGGGTCTAAGCCCGAATTGTATCATGAATTGGAGACCAAATTTTCACAGCACCAATGTAATCACCAAATGACGTGGAGAATGTCAGCAAGATTTCAATTTCAAACAGCATCAATGTGGCAATCTCTATATATACAGTTGAGCTATCCTTCCGCAAAATTCAGTGGAAAGGAGATTAGGTATGGCTGATGATTCTCTCCAGACGTAAGCCAATTTCACCCCCGTTCTAATCAAAGTTTATTAGTGAACTGTTCCAATGGTTTAATTAGTGACTGCACTGAGTCACTCTTTGAGCACAGCTCAATCAGGGTAATAAGTGTAGGTGACCACACTGCCAACTGATAAAATATCAACTAAGGTGCCTGACTCAGAGGGAAGAATTAGCTCACGGAATTAAGAGCTGAGCAATGGTTGTAACTGTCAAGGGGCCACTGGTTAATATTAAATGTTGGACATGCTGAACAGAGTAATAGAGAGTTCCTGCAGCCACTTTGAAACAGAAGGTGATGCAGCTACAGAATTATATTCGTCTCTATGTATGCAGCGAAGGTAGGTGACCTGGCTTGTTCAAAGGAGTTGAAAAAAAGGCTGGATATATCATTTCATCACCTTCATAAGGAACCACTTTCTGCAATTAGTCGTCAGCTTGGTTCTGGGGTTAAGAGAATTCAATTGTGTGGATAGATTGGTAAAGCCGAGAGAAGTTTGAGATGAGATTTGATGGAAGTGCTAAAAATCATGACAAGCCCAGACGGAGGAGATAGAAACCTTTTTCTTTGGTGGAGGAGTCAAGAACCAGAGGGCATCAATTTAAGGTGAATGAACCATAGGTGACGCAAGAAAAAACAATTTTAAGCAACATGTTGTTGTAATCTGGAATGTGCTGCCTGGGAGTGTGGTGGAGGTGGGTTCAACCATGGCTTTCATAGAGGAAGTGGATAATTATCGAAGGAAAAACTTGTGCAAGGCGGTTGGGAGCAGGGCTAGTGAACTGCCCTTGCAGAGAACTGGCATTGACCTTTTTTTTAATACCAGGGGGCAGCTTGAATACAGTCTCCCGCTACCACAAACTTTGTAGTCAAGTATCCCGCATGTGGGGACATTGCAGGCATCAGCACAAAGTGCAATAAGATAGCCTCGTCCTCGAACTACCTCCATTTATTATTTCAAAATATACTTTATTCATAAAAAAAGTATCATTGTATGTATACATAGTCACAAACACAGTTTGGTTCTGTACAACAACCTATCAAGGAAACATTGGAGTTTGACTCTATCCAAACAAACCAAAGGCATCTTTTACTTGAACCAGACTATATGTATATGCATTTGAGGCAATAAATGGGCCCAATAACTGATTGGACCATCATTTACCTTCAGCAGGAAGACCTCAGACGGTGGTCTTTCCCCACTGCACCTTGGCAGCAGATGCCCCAAGCTTTAGTGCGTCCCTCAGCACATAGTCGTGGAGCTTGGGAATGTGCCAGTCTGCAACACTCGGTCGGGGTCAACGCCTTGTTCTGGATGACCAACAAGTTTTGGACACACCAAAGAGCATCCTTTATAGAGTTGATGGTCCTCCAGGCAGAGTTGATGTTTGTCTTAGTGTGCGTCCCAGGGAACAGACCATAGAGCACAGAGTCCTGTGTCACGGAACTGTTCGGAATGAACCTTGACAGGAACCACTGAACTAGCATAGATCCACAAGGTCAAATGGCCTCTTTCTTCATTGTAATTAAGCAAGGATTCTATGAGGTACTTCTGTCAACCATGCCTCAGTTCAGTGAGGTATTAGTTTTTAACTCTTATTTAAAATTAATTTGGAAGTGTTTCCCTGATTAATTCTGTCTGTTGACTTGATATAGTTAATCCCAAAGCTGCATTTTAAGGTTAGCTTCTTTCAAATAGCATGCTTAATGTCAATGAGTCTTTGCTATAAACTCCCCATATATTTTAAGGGTCTGGGATTTCTCTCTCCGCAAACAAGGACTGAATAGAGTGTGGGGGTCTCATAATTTATTACAGAACAACTTAAAGAAGACAACTTACTAACTTTACAATTTGATTACATTCCCACAAATCAAAGCTTAAGTGAATAACTATGCTGCTACAAGGGGTTCTGCTATAACACGATTGTTGCGTTCCTGTGTAACATCGCACTATAGAAAATCGCGCTATAAAAATAACAGGGCCTTTGGGAAAACTGTGGTAAGGAGCAGACCACCAAAATATATCACTCAAAATTGTTCAAAAGTCACTCAAAAGCCTAACACAAAGGATAGCACATTTTGAATAAATGTTTAACTCATATCTAGCAATGAAATAAAAGTAAATTTAACACCTTATCCTGAAAAAATGTCAAGATGACTTGATGGGGGAGGGGATTTTGAGATTGCTCTGTTGTTAATGCAGGGGCTGAGGGTTGTCATCATCATCGTCACCTTCAGGTGCACTTGTGGTTGCAGGGTCAGGGCGAAAAATAGTTAATCCAGAAGTGAATGGCTGTGGTTCATTGTCTTCTGAGTGTTTCATGGGGGTTGGCTTTTATCACCAGGAGGCTTCTTGCTAACATCCTTGTCACTTTGTCCTTCTATTTTTGTGGGTAGCACAGCAGATATTGCAACAAAAAAGGAATACTGTACCTCTCACAGAAGGAGCAATGATCATGTGATGCTGGCGCGGAGTCTGTTTCAGCGTTAATATTGCACATGCTCAGCACAAAGCCCCTAAAACAATCGTGTGATGTCAATGCCCACTCGATGGAATTGTGTTATAGCCAACACAAGTTCAAAGTTTAGAAATAGCATTTCCCTATTTGTCAGTCCCATTATAGCCAATCCGCACAGCCGAAACATGCGTTATAGCAGAACCCCCGTGTGTCAAAAAAGTATCAAATGACGTAAAACCAAATTAATAGAATCCATTTTGATGTTATTACTAACAATTCAATAATATCTAAGATCATCCACAAATAGCTAATAATAGAATATCGACTGACACTCAAAGTTAAATTTCACCTTAAAGTACTGAGCCAGGGAAATATAGTCATGGTGGGGGAGGATAGCTTTGAGACAGACTATCTGAGGCAGTTCTGAGGAAGGGTCACTGGACCGAAATGTTAACTCTGTTTTCTCCTCCACAGATGCTGCCAGACCTGCTGAGCTTTTCCAGCAACTTTGTTTTTGTATCTGAGGCTCCTTAATACTTGAGAAATTTCTGTGAAAGTGGGTCTTATTTTTATATTGCTCAGATTTCTCCTGCAAGTATTAATCCTCTGTATAGTTTTCTCCCACTTTTGTGTGACATTATATCATTTAATATCATTCCTTAATTGTTCAGTGAAAGTTCCTTTCTGAAGTTTTTATCCAGTCAGTCTGTTTGTGATGTTTCCCATTCAAATGCATATTCTTTTCCTTATTATTTCTGTCTGAAAAGAAGACCCCATTAACAATTTATCAACAAAGAAGATGTTTCCTTTATTTGCCTTTATGAAGTTGTCTGCTTTTGATATCTATTGCTGTTCATGTGAAAAGGATCATTGCTAACTTCTCCCAGTTGGTGTGATGCTGCCATGTCTCTTTCTCAGGTGTCTTTTTCAGTGATTAAACCATTGTTTATACCTTTTTATTGTCAATATTGAGTATTACTCAATTAATGTAATTAATGTGTTGCTTCTATGTCCCCTTTTAGCCATATCCCACTTTCAAAGTGGATCTGCTAGCTGTAATGGTATCTTTAGCTCCTGCATAAATTTTTTGTCTTTATATGTTTTTAATGTCTATCTGCATCCTATCTACTTAGTTATATTTGTTTCTCAACCAAACCTTTCTGCTGAACCAGATATTGTTCGATGAGATATCTCTTATTTTTGAATAGAAGATCAATAGTTCCATTGCAGAGATATAAACCAACTACTCACTTGCTGGAAGGCTACTAAGTCAGCTATAGTTCGTTTGATAACATTCGTGCCCCTGAATCATAGGGTTCTAGGTATAAGTCCCATTCCAGGGCTTAAGCTTAGAAATGCACACTGGCACTCCAGTGTGGTAGTGACGGAGTACTGGGGCGGCACAGTGGCTCAGTGGTTAGCACTGCTGCCTCACAGCGCCAGGGGCTCGGGTTTGATTCCACCTTCAGATAACTGTCTGTGTGGAGTTTGCACATTCTCACCGTGTCTGCGTGGGTTTCCTCCGGGTGCTCTGGTTTCCTCCCACAGTCCAAAGATGTGCAAGTTAGGGTGGATTGGCCATGTTATATAGGCTAGGTGGATCAGCCATGGGAAATGCAGGATTATAGGGTAGGGGGTAAGTCTAGGTAGGATCCTGTTTGGAGGGTCAGTATGAACAGTGCTGAATAGCCTCCTTCCACACTGTAGGGATTCAATGATACTGTACTGTTGGTGATGTCTTACTACAGAGGAGACATTATATTGAAGCCCTTGGTGGATGCTGGAAGGTTGGATTATATTTATTCAAAATAGAGTAGGGGAGCTCTCTCTGATACCCTGGGCATTATCTATCCCTCTGTCAGCATCGCACAAATAGTAAATTGGTGACAATGACATCTCAGTTTGTGGGAGCTTGGTGAGTGCACCTTGGCTGCTCTGTCTCCTAAACAAACTTCATTGGCTGAGGAGCACTTTGAGACATCTGGTTGTCATGAAAAGTGCTATATAAATGCAAGTCTGTCTTATAATTTAGAAGCAGGACATTTCTGGGCTTGTGGGGATTCATAGTTCAGACAATATTTATTGCTTGGAAATAATTCAAATCTGGTATCTGCATTACAGAAAGGAAATGAAGGCATTAGAAAGGTGTAAAAAATATTGACATGTTGATGTCAGAACAGCGTCATCATAGCTATCAGGAAGGATCTCTATTTCATGAGAAAATGGGGCATGTGACTTCCTGCTGGATCTGTCTGGCGCTCAGCCAATCTGATGTGGTTGCTATGAGACCAGAGGTCCAGTTAAAGCCCTGGTCAAACCCAAGCATCAGCTTTAACACTGAACACAAAGGCAGAAGTAACTGGTCTGTCTTACGGACTCTCAGATTTACTAAAACAGTGATCCTGTGCAAACAGTGAAAGAGTTCTGGAGTGGGCAAAATGAGAACAGCATTTGTTGTAGACAGCAGGGGAAAAAATGGCCACTGTTAGCAAGTGGGAGAACAAACTTTGATCAAAGAGATGGAACTGGCAGAACCTTAAAGGACACTGAAACTCTCACCCTAGAGATGCTGGGAGAAGGAATTACTATACTGGACCTTGCCATTGGAAATCAGTTCTGGGATTCTCAGAAGGCTGAGGAATGATTTTTTGGAAGGGCAACAGGTGTTTTAACAGTGAAACAGGAAGAAGAAATCTCATTGGAAGCTGAGAGCAATTTTGCATTATTTCCAGAAAATTCCACAATGTTGCTGAGAGTGCAATGTAATTAATAAATAAACTGTGGGATAATCGGAGACAATAAGAAAATAATTAAGAATACCTGGTCTGTATTTTAGAGTTGTCTATGAAGTAATGTTTAGTTGATGTTGAGTTTAGTTGATTTGTTACAATACATGTCTTAAAAACTTGAAAACTTATCACGTAATTCCTTTAAGTCAGTCAGTGGAAATTCAAAACTCTCTTATAAAAATTATTGGTCTCTATGGGGATCACAAATGAGGCATATGATTATCACATAGAATTATGAACTTTTAAGGAAATATATCATTTCACCCTTATCAAAAGGCAATATTTTCCAACAATCTCTAGCCTATGAAAGTCACCATCTGAGGTTCTGACAGATCGATGCCAGATGGAATTAGAAGATGATAATTAAGTCATTATTTATACCAACAGACAATTTTAGGTGATGGTATCTCAAATTTTATCCATTGCTTGTCTTTCTTGGAATCTGGGTGTCAGAAGCAAGACAATATTTTGGTGCCCATGTCTCATTACCTTGGAATGGAATGACTTGCTAGGCCACTTCAGAGCACAGTTAAGAGTCAACCACACTGCTGGGGTCTGGAGTTATATGTAGGCCAGAGTATGTAAGGATGGCAGATTTCTCTCCTTGAAGGGGATTAGTGAACCAGGTGGGTTTTTACAAAATTGTTGGCAGTTTCACGTTCATTCAGACCCGCTTTCAATCCCAGACTTTATTAACTGACTTTAAATTCTACCAGTTTCCATACTGGGGATTTGAAACCATGTTCCCAGAATGTCAGCTTGGGTCTGTGAATTATAAATCTAGTGATATTACAACTAAGCCATCACCTTCCCAAAAGATGGTGTATGAATCATAAAAAGTTAGCTTCCAAATTCAGCAGAGAATAAGGAATGTTGGTCTTTATTTCAAAGGGAATGGAATATAAATGTAGGCAAGTTTTGCTAAAGCAATACAAGGCACTAGGCAGATCACTGCTGGAATACTGCAAACAGTTTTGGTCCCCTTATCTAAGGAAAGATAAATCTGTATTGAAGGTAGTGTGAGAAGGTTCACTAGGCTGATACTAGGACTGGAGGGACGTTTTATAAGAAGTGGTTGAGCATTTTGGGTCTATACTCATTGGAGTTTAGAAGAATGAGAGGTGACCTTATTGAAATGTACAGGATTCTGAGGGGACGTGACAAGATAGATGTGGAAAGATTGTTTCCCCTTGTAGGAGAGTCGACGACCAAACTGCAGAATCTCAGAATAAGGATTGGATATTTAAGACAGAGATGAGGAGGAATTTATAGAGTTGTAGATTTGTATAGCATAGGAACAGACCCTTTGGTACAAGTCATCCATGCTGATCAGATATCCTAAATTAACCCAGTCCCATTTGCCTGCATTTGGCACATATCTTCCTATTCATATCGCCATCTGGATGCATTTTAAATGTTGTAATTGTACCAGCCTCCACCACTTCCTCTGGTAACTCATTCCATACACATACCACCCTCTGCGTGAAAAAGTTGACCCTCAGGTATTTTTAAAATCTTTTCCCTCTCAACTTAAACCTATACTTTCTAGTTTTGGATTCCCCTACCCTGGAGAAAAGACCTTGACTATTCACCCTCATGATTTTATAAATCTCCATGAGGTCAACCCTCAACCTCCAGCACTCCAGGGAAAATAACCCCAGCCTATTCAGCCTTTCCCTATAGCTCAAACCCACCAATCCCGGCAACATCCTTATAAATCTTTTCTGAACTCTTTCAAGTTTAACAACATCTTCCCTATAGCAGGGAGACCAGAATTGAACACAGTATTCCAAATGTGGCCTAACCAATGTCCTGTACAGCCGCTACATGATCTCCCAACTCCTACATTCTACTCACTGACCAATAATGCCTTCATCACTCCCCTGTCTGCCTCCGACTCTACTTTCAAGGAATTATGAACATGCGCCTCAAGGTCTCTTTGTTTGGCAACACTCCCCAGGACCTTACCATTAAGTGTACAAGTCTTGCCCTGGTTGGCCCTACCAGAATGAAACACCTGATATTTATCTAAATTAAACTTTATCTGCTACTCCTCGGCCCATGGGCCCATCTGATCAAGATCCCGTTGTGCTCTGAGGTAACCTTCTTCGCTGTCCACTACACCTCCAATTTTGCAAAAACTTACTAACCATACCTCCGATATTCACATCTAAATCATTTACATAAATGACAAAAAGCAGTGGATCCAGCACCGATCCTTGTGGCGCACCGCTGGTCACAGGCCTCCAGCCCAAAAAGCAACCCTCTACCACCACCCTCTGTCTCTTACTTTCGAGCCAATGTTGTAACCAAGTGGCCAGCTTTTCCTGGATTCCATGTGAATTTCTTCTCTCAGAGGAGGGTGAATCTGTGGAATTCTTTACCGTAGAGGTTTGGGTCATTAAGTATAATCAAGACCGGGAAAGGCAGATTTTTATTTAAAAAATCAAAAATTAAGGGGGAAATGCAAGAAAGTGGATTTGAGGATTATCAGATCACCTACGGTCTCATTCAATGGCAAGAGTAGACTTGATGGGCTGAATGGTCAATTTCTGCTTCAACGTTTTATGATTTTATGGTGGGAAGGTAAATCTGTTATGGTTTGAAAGGGGATTAAAGAGAGCAGGACTCCATGATCATGAATTTAGGAAAGGAATTTGTAGGTGTAAGTCTTTCTGAATTAAGAAAACAGAATTAGAGAATGTGATTATGAGCTGAAGAAATTGCTGAAATTTAAACTGCATTGCGTTTTAATATTTATTTAACTTACAGAATAGATGGCTACATTAAGCATCTAATAAAAAGATTGTGATTCAGTAACAGTGAGGCACAGGCTCACCGTTGTGCAACTAATGGGAATTTGTGAAGGATCTGTGCACGGCCTTGCTATGATGGTTGAATCAAATGATCAAAGTACTCTTTACTCCCATTTTACCACAGTTTGGGTGTGGTAAATGGATCTACACTGACCACAGGCTGTGTGCAAATCAAGAATATTCAGGCGGCTTAATGTTTTTCATATCCAGTCTTATTCACATTGCAAATAAAAGGGTGCTGTGATAACTGCAAACTCCTGCAAAATTGCAAGAGTAAATATATCCTGATTCGGCACAAGGATTTAAAGCTGATTTGGAGAGTTGGGTGAAGGCATCTTCTTCCTGGTAGGCTAGATTTTTAAAGTTTCTAAGTGAAATGGAGTTAGACAGATGTACGAAAACTCCCAGTGCATATAACTGTCTGCAGTTCAAATTTTTATCGACAGTTATTTTCACCCTCATTAAGGACTGGGGAATTGCTAGAAACTGAGAAGGCAGACTCTACCCCTTCCAGCTCTCTGATCTCAGCTCAGACCAGCCAGCTGCACCTTCTACCCCTGTGACAGTACCTTCAGTTCCTAAACACAGTGAGATTGAACCAATGGAACTCAACTGTGAATGTTTGCAGAGCACCAAACTATAGGAATGTGGCAAATGACAATTAGGTCACTCTGACTGTACTTGTGGCTTACAATGAGAATGGAAGTCTTGACCCTTTCCCTTATGGTACCAATGAACTGAAAGGGAATTCATAGAATAGAATCCCCACAGTGTGGAAGCAGGCCATTCGTAAGATTGAGTCTACAACAAACCTCTGAAGAGCATCATCCCCAGACCCACACTCCTACCCACTCCATGTCACCCTGCATTTCCCACAGCTAATCCACCTAACCCTCACACCCCTGGACACTGCAGCAATTTCCCATGGCCAATCCACATAGCCTGCACATCTTTGGACTCTGCAAGGATACCAGAACACCCAAAGGGAACTCACAGAGACACAGGGAGAACATGCAAACTCCACACAGACAGTCACCCAAGGATGGAATCGAACCCGGTCCCTGGCGCTGTGAGGCAGCAGTGCTAACCATTGAGCCACCATATGGGCTGACCTTTCCTCATCAGATCATTGAAGCGTTTCCAGTTTTGGAACCAAGGTGTTACTATGATCCTCCTGCTGGTGACTTCAGCAAAACTCTCACACAAGTAGTTAGGGTCTGGAATGCACTGCCTGAGATTGTAATGGAGGCAGGTTCAATGCAGGCTTTCAAAATCGAGTTAGACTGCAATTTGAAAAGGAGTAGGAGTGACAAGGGGAAGGCAGGAGAATGGCGCTAAGTGAGACGCTAATTTGGAGAGCTGACACAAACACAATGGGGTAAATAGCTTCCTCCTATATTGTAACAATTCTGTGCTTTTGTGACATACTCACGCATTTTGAGTCTTCCTCAATGTGGTAATATCTCCAAGACAACACACTCCTCCTATTCATCACTATATCATAGAATCATAGAATCCCTACAGTGTGAAAGCAGGCCATTCAGGACATCTGTGATAGCATCACAAAATTTTTCTTTGTGTTCCCGTTCACTCATTTAGTTTATTTGCAAATGGCAGGATATTTGTAACTGGAACAGGGTTTGAGTTTTAAGGAGAGGCTGGATAGGTGGGGGTTTTTGTCACTGGAGTATGACAGGTTGAGGAGTGATCTTATAGAGGTTTATAAATTCATGAGGGGTATAGTAAGGTGAATACCAAAGGTCTTTTCCCCAAGGTCGTTGAATTCAAAACTAGGGGGCACATTTTTAAAGTGAGAGGAGAAAGATTTATAAGGGACATCAGGGGCAATGTTTTCACACAGAGGGTGTTTCATGGGTGGAAAGAACTGCCAGAGGAAGTGGTAGATATAGGTACACTTACAACTTTTAAACCTCATTTAGATAGCTACATGAATAGAAATAGTTTAGAGGGATATGAGCCAATTGCAGGCAAGTGGGACTAACTTAGTTAGGGAAACTTGGTCAGACAAGTTGGAACGAAGGGTTTGTTTCCGTGCTGTATGACTCTATAACTCTTTGAGACTGCGTGTTTATTTAACCAATTTTCTCTGTTTTTTTGAAGACATACATATAAGTTATTTCCACTGGCACCAAATTCCCACCAGTGCCTTTACAAAGGGAAGATCATACAAAGGGAAGATTCAATCAGTAGGCGCACGAGTTAGAAATTTCCTTGGATGTCCTTCTATTACACCATTCGAGTTTTGTTGAAATGTCGCAAAAATGCCAAAGTTGTGGTGAGAGTAGTGGAGAAACAACAAATTCCAAATCTGACAGTGTCTACCAAGAAGGACAAAAGCAAATGGGAACACCAACACCTTCAGGCTCCCCTCCTAATCATACATTGAAATGTTGTTGCATGTACTCACATGTGTACAGTGAAAAGTTTACAAATCCCCACTTATGGCACCATCTTAGGTACAAAGGTACCTGGGTACAGACTCTTGAGTACAAATTCTTAACAAAAAATTCGAAAAATAAAGAAATACAATGTCCAGGCCTTCAAAAGTACAATATCATAGTAATAAATTTGAAAAATAAAGAAATGAAAGTTCAGAATAACAGCTCTTGCATGATAATATAACAAAAAAACCAAAGTTTTTTTATAAAAGTGAATTTAAAACAAAGTCCATTTAGTCCATTTCATGGCTTTGGCCTCTATTACCCGACACCCACCCCCGTCCCTCGGGATCCTGGAGCAACCCATCACAATGCCGAAGAAAACTATCATCAGCTCTATGTTGAAGCTGGAACTTCCTACATAGCAGTTCTCTCGAAGTATACTTAGTCAGAGTGCTTTATCTTGGGAGACTAGCGATGGACAGTAAATGTGAAGCCTACATCCCACGACTGAATTAAAAGAAAGGTCAATATGTTAAATCTTCAGTCTTAAGGGTCCCCACTCCTATTAACTCAGTTTCCACATTCTCTTTGTTATAGCTACTTGTACTAGCTGTAGCTACTGTCGTAATAGCTCAGTAAAGTTATAGTCATAGTCATAGTCATAGAGGTCTACAGCACATTGAGTCTGTGTCAGCCAAAATCAAAAGCCCAACTAGTCTATTCCTATTCTCCAGCACTTAGTCCATAGTGCAGTGTGTGTTTTTACATGCACTTGTAATCTGACAGGATCTATAGTTCAGTATTCTAATTATTGCTGTTATCAGGAGTATCACTCACACGGGACTGTCTATTTTACAAAAACAACTTGCAATTATATAGTACATTTAACATAATAAAAGAACTCAGTACTTCATTGGAGTGATTGCCCTACAAGATGTGAAACCCTGATACTTAAGAGAATTTTTCTTTTAGGAGAGATGACTAAAATTTTTCTGATGAGGAACGTTTTGCCCCATAGGAGGATAGAAGAGAGGTGGATAGGTTTAGAGTAGGAAGGACCCAAGCAGTTGAAGGCACTGCTGCTAATGGCAGAAGGAGCAATCATCCACTTCCTTCGAAAATGTGCTTACCCAAAAAAAATGTCTGTAGAACGGTGCAGTGGATTACGCCAAGGTTCAGCCCTTTGGAATGGCACTAATTCCTCAGATGGTGGGGCTGCTTTATGAAGAGAGGTTGAGGAGGCTGGGTCTAGATTCCCTTAAGTCTTGAAGGACAAAGGGGATCATATTGAAAGTTAGAGAGATTGATGGGGTAGATTCAGCAAAGGATTTCTCCCCTTCCTGGAAGGCCAGGGAACAGTCTCAGAATAAGGGGCAAATCATTTGGTACTCAATGTGGAGTGATTTGTTCACTCTGAGGATGGTAAATCTTTGGAATTCTGTATCCCAGAGGCTGTGGAAGCTCAGTCCAGACTGAGATCAACAGATTTTTTGATACTACTGAAAAGGGACATGGGGATAGCACAGAAATGTGGCAGTGTGGCCACTGATCAGTCATGATCTAGAATGACAGAACAGGCTTGAGGGGCTGAATGGCCCACATCTGCTCCTATGAAGTACAGGGCTCGATTGGTTGATCCCAGAAACCCATGCATACAAATATAAACTGTTGCGAGAGGGCTACCACCCTGGTGAAAGACTCTCATCCATCTTCTAGGAATTTACTGACTTCCAGTGATAGGCTATACACCACTGAACCTCAGACTAGCAAAACCAGATATGTAGGCAGGTTTTAAAATTTGGGGCAGCCACAAGAAAGTCTCGATGGAGAAAGGCCATGGTCAAAAGTTCCTTTGGCTAAAAGGCAGGAAAAGGCTGAATCCCATCCAAAATTCCTGTACGCAGCAGACAATGTTTAGCATGAAATGTACAGTAAATCCTCGCAAAATCACGGATCACAAATTTTCCCATTCTGCACCAAAAAATAAGTATCGGCAAAACTCAACATCTGTGGACAAAACTTGTGCATCGATGCTTTTATTTAAATCTATTGTTAACTTACTTTTAAATGAGCTTGACATTCGAGAATTTCATCATTTGCAGCCTCTCAGGAATGGAAACCCGTGTGGATATAGAGAAATGCCTGTATATTTTAAATAAATGTAAGCGTTGTCACTTATGAACCGTGTTGAAAGAAATTGAGTTGTATCACGATCAAATCGTGCCAAATTTGAACTGATAACCAATGTACCTTTGCAAATTTTATAATAAAGTGCATTGATCTGAAAGTGAAAAGGTGAAGCAATAGATATTGGGGACACAAAAGTCACCAGATTTGGAGGGGCAAAGATATCTTGAAGAATTGGAGTGCTGGAAAGGTTTGCAGTATGGTGAAGGGGTATTGGCATGGTTTTGAAAACAAGACTGAGGATTTTGAAATCAAGGGTTTGTGGATACAAATGCAGGTCAGTGAGCATCTGTGAGCAAATGGAATTTGATGGAAACTTAGACAAGTCCAACAGAGTTTTGGATGAACTCAAGTTTACTGAGGCAGCAAAGAGACACACCAGTCAGGAGAGCACTGAAGTATTCATAGATAGACAGGTTTTCAGCAGCAGATAAACTGAAGCAGGGACAGAGCTGGGTGATATTATGGAGATTGAAGTCTCGCTGTTGCGCAATTGTGTTATTTTTAGCATTTTACCACTCTGTAGTGTGAATAGAATTCTGAAACAAGATAGGACAAGTAGCTTATGGCTGCGGATGCTATGTACACTGTTGTCTTGAGGGCTATCTTATGTTGTGTATAGGCCTTCAGACCCTGGAGCAACTTGGTGATGATGTTGCAGTACTGCTCGTCACTGAGCATAAATAGCACGGTGTGGATGGAGCTAGTCAGATTGAGAGGTATATGTGTGAGATAGAACAAGGCACATCTAGGGAATAATGTATTTATAATGTGACCATTGATTAGAGTCTAGTGTATTTTGGAGTAGCATGTATGGTAGTAATTAGTATTAATAAACAAAGTTCTAACAGAAGCCAAAGACTGAAGACATTTCATAACCTTGTCTTCTTCTTGACTGGTCTGGCTTAACATCAAACACATAAATGTGGGCATTAGACCACATGATAAAAGATCTTGGTAGCACTTATGTTAACAGATGGCTCTTCTCCAAATCCCTGCCGAGTTATGTGGGAACAACAGAGAAGTTGGGCCTGTTTTCCTTCTCTAATAGAGAGATGGAGAATGGGGGATTTTACAGAGAGATTCAAAATCTTGAGCAGTCATGATGGAGTAAGGACAAGGAAGCTAACTCAATGGCAAAATGACTTAACAATAGATTTAAGGCAGTTGCAAAACAACGAGAAGTGATACAATGAAACATTTTTTGACACAGCAAGTCATTTTGATTGTTTATACAAAGATTGAAATGGTGACATGAAGCAGGATCAAAAGGGAATTGTATTACATTGCTTTACAAGGAAGGATGTGGAGGCTTTGGAGAGCTTGCAGAAGAGGTTTACCAGGACTGTGCTTGAATTAGAGGGTGTGAGCTATAAAGAGAGGCTAGAAAAACTCAAGTTGTTTTCTTTGGAGCAGCGGAGGCTGAGGGGAGACTTGATAGAAGTCTAAAAAATTATGAGATGAATAGATAAGTTTGACAGTCAGAACGCTTTTCCGAGAGTTGAAATGTCTGACACTAGGGGACATGCATTTAAAGTGAGAGGGGACAACTTCAAATGAGATAGAATCATAGAATCCTTACAGTGTGGAAACAGGCCATTCGTCCCAACAAACCCAACCACCCCGCCGAAGAGCATCCCACCCAGACCCATTCCCCGTGTCTAACCCACCTAACTAAACATTCACCTCGCCTGCACAGCTTTGGACTGTGGGAGGAAACCCGTGCAGACACGGGGAGAATGTGCAAACTCCACACAGACAGTTGCCCGAGGGTGGAATCAAACCCAGGTGCCTGGCACTGTGTGGCAGCAGTGCTAACCTCTGAACCACTGTGCCGCCTTGTGAGGGGCAAGTTTTTTACATGGAGAGTGGCAGGAGTCTGGAACGCACTGCCAGGGGTGGTGATGGAGACAGCTACGTTAGGGGCGTTTAAGCGACTTTTAGATAAGCTCATGAATATACAGGGAATGGAAGGATATGGATCAAGGGCAGGCAGAAGGGATTAATTTAATTTGGTGTCATGTCCAGTACAACATTGTGGGCCAAAGGGCCCATTCCCGTGCTGCGCATTTCTATGTTCTATGTTCTACGTATAAATACCTAAATACATTGTTTTAAGGTTGTGGAAAAACAAGAGATAGAGAGGGAGAAGTTGGATTTCCCAACCAAAGAGCTAATACAGGTCAAATGGGATCAAATTGACTCCTTCTCAGTGTTGTAAATTCTGCGATTCTATGAATCCTACATATACATGCCAAGGGTGGCCCTTACGAAATCAAAATGACTTCAGGCCATCAATAGCTGGCTTGCTAAAAGTATCTAAATAGATGCGCCAAAAGTGCAATTCTCAGCAATTGGCATCAAACTGGTCTCAGTCACAACTAGTAAACTGCTGTCTGCAGAAACATGAGGAGAGGCCCCGGACTCTGGAAAACAATTCCTTCTTTTGTTAAACCTGCGAGGCTTCCCTTCAGGCTATTAGGAATAGAATGTGTCCCAACCCATCATAAACTTCAAAATTTTAAACGAAAAGTAATAAAGTAGAAGTGAGTGGTGAAGCAGATCATCTACGGTCACATTTACAGCTCTGTAAAACGTTACTGCACAGGCATTTACTGAATCTTTCAGAGTAATTAGTTTGAATATTTGCAAAGGATTTTTAAATATAAAATCCATGACATATGGAGTTGATGTTTAATACTTTGTGAATTGCTGCCTTTGGTAGACGACCAAGAAGTGATGTCTGGCAGTGGCTCAGCAGGGACAAAGGGAAAAGTGAGATTGTAATGAACTAACCTCTGACGAGTGTTGATTTCACGGTGCCTGTCAGTTAGCATCTGTTCGGGAAAATAGCCTTAAAGTTCTCCGCAGTGCTGGCGTCCTGTTGTCTGTGGAGTTCCTATTGGCTAAGCTCCACTCATTGTGGGTAAGGAAGTCCTGGTGACGCAAGCAGATTGTTTATCTAATAACAGATTCAAACAAACATCGCAAGAGGAGGCCATTCAACCCATTGTGCATTTTCTAGTCCTCAGAAAGAACAATCCTGTTTCGTTCCACTTCTCTGCGATCCTACATGTTCTTTGCCCATCCATGAGGGAGGCAGTGGCCTTGTGCTGTTATCACGGGACTGTTAATCCAGAGCCCCAGATAATGTTCTGGGGAGCTGGGTTTTGAATGCAGGTAGTGGAAATTGAATTCAATAAAATATCTGGCATTAAAAGTCTAACGATGACCATAAATCCATTGTCGAATGTTGAGGAAAAACCTATCTGGTTCACTAATGTTCTTTAGGGAAGGAAACTGCCATCCTTACCTGGTCTGGCCTACATGACTCCAGACCCACAGCAATGTAGTTGACTCTTAACTGCCCTCTGAGCAATTAGGGGTGGGAAATTAACACTGCCTGACCAATGATGCCCTCATCTGGTGAATGAATAAAAAAAAAATTAATCCAACTCTTTTTAAACTTGTTTTTTGGAACCAGTGTCCAGACATTCATAGAATCCCTACAGTGTGGAAGCAGGCCATTCAGCTCATCATGTTACACTAACCCTCCAAAGAACATCCCATTCAGACTCAGCCCTACCCTATCCCTGCATTCCCTATGGCTAATCTCCTAACCTGCACATCACTGGACACTATGGGGCAACTTAGAATGGCCCATTCAGCTAACCTGTACAGCTTTGAACTGTCTGAGGAAACCCACACAACAGAAGAAGAATGTGGAAACTCCATACAGACAGTCACCCTAGGGTGGAATTGAACCTAGCTCTCCACCACTGTGAGGCAGTAATGCTAAACGCTGTGCCAGCTCCACCGGGTATCTGACTCCAAAACTACTTGAGTGAATAAAGCTCTCATCTCGCCTCTAGATCTTAACCCAATGGTTTTTGAATTGATGACCAAAGAAATATTTTTTTCTCTGATTACTCAATCAAAATATGACTTCATTTTGAAAGCTTTCATTATGTCATCTCTGCCCTTGTCTCAAGATGAAGAGTTCATATTTTTCAGGCTTTCCATTGTTGTGCTCTTGTGTATGGATTAAGTTACTGTATAGCTACTTTGTATGTCAGAAATAGTTCTAAATTCAACAAATCATTTACATGGCTTAAAATATATCACAACTTTCAATGTATATGTTGTCACAACTAGGAACAACATGTCTATTCTCTAGAACTTTTTCTGTCAAGGTTAAGAATAGCTCATTTGACTTATTAGCAAGCAGACTAAAGCAATCAAGCACCATACAAGGATCCGTGATCAGACAATCAAACATTACATTCCTCATAAATGAAGTCCCTCATCATGGTAAAACCTCACTTAACCATCTCTGTATCCTTTCAAAAGTCATAAAGTCAGAAGAAATAGGAGCTGAAGTAGCACATTCAGCCCATCAAACATAAGGTAAGATTATGGCTTATCTGAATCTGGCCTTATTTCCACTTTCTCCCTGATTTCCATAACCCTTAACTCAAAACTCACTGTAATGCAGATTTGAATGTATTCAGTGACACACTCTGCATTGATCTCTGGAGAAGAGAATTTCAAAGATTAATGATCATCCAAGAAAATTAATTCCTCTATCGCCATCTTAAATGGGGGACCATTAATGTTAAGACTATGCCCTCTAGTTCTGAATTCCTCCACATGAGAAAACATTCTCCAAGCTTGTCAAGGCCCCTCAAAGTCTGATCTGTTTTAATAAGACTAGCTCTCATCTTCTAAACGCCAGTGAGCATAGGTGCAACCTGTTCGACCTTTCCTCATAAGATGCCTTTGGAATCTTCCCTGAACCACTTGAAAATGAAGTATATTCCCCCTTAAGTAAGAATACTAAACCTGTATACAGTACTCCAGGTGTTGCTTCATTATATCTTGTATAGGTAAAGCAAGATTTCCTGACTTCTGTGTTTCATCTCTCTTGCAATAAGTCAACATTTCCATTGCTTTGTGATTACTTGTTGTTTTTCTGTGAAAACATTTTTTGATTCTTGTTCAAGGGAATGTCAATCCCTCAACATTGCAGCATTCTGTAATCTCTCCCCATTTAAATAATGTTCTGTTTTTCTATGTTTCCTAACAAAGTGAAGAACATCACATTTTCCACATTACCCTCCTTCTGTCAATTTGTTTGTTCCCTCAGCTAACCTGTTGGTATCTCTTGTAGACTCTTTGTATCCTCTTTACAACTTGTTTTCCTTCCTATCTGTATACATCAGCAAATACAGTCAGTTCCTTGACGCAAGTCATTAATATAGATCATAAATAGTTGAAATCCCAGCATTGATTCCTGTGACATTCCACTGGTTAGAGTTTGCCAACCCAAGAATAACCAATTCATCCCATTTATTTACTTCCTGGTTATTAGTCAGTTCCCCTATCCATGCCAATATAATCATCTCCAACAGCATGAGCCCCTGTTCTGTTCAGTGATTTATTATGTGGCATATTGTCCGTTGTGTTTTGGAAATCCAAGTATGCCACAACTATTGGTTTCCTTTTATCCAATCTATTTGTTACATACTAAAAAAAAATCCAACAGATTTTCCAAAACACCCGTCTCTTTTAGAAAATCTTGCCTCTGTTACTCATTTATCATTTTCATTTATTATCATTTTAATATTAATATTACCAATATTATCATTTTTCTAAATACTACTATCTCCTTTACAATGGATTCTAACGTCTTCTCAATGATAATTGTTAGTCAAGCTGTCCTTTTGGCATTTGCTTTCTGTCTCTCTTCTTTCTTGAATAATTATTTTTTACGGTGTAAATACATTTGCAGTTTTCCAATCTACTGGGACATTTCCAGAATCTCGGGAAGTTTGGACAAATGCAATCACATTCAATTACATCCACCATTTCTGCAGCCATTTCTTCCAAAACCCAGACCATCAGGTCCAGAGGACTTAAGTTCCATTAGTTTTCATATTATTATTTATTTAGCGATTGTGATTGTTTTAAGTTCCCCTATATTTTTTACCTCTTGAATTTCTACCATTCTGCAACTTCTAGTGCGAAGCCATACAAAACATATTTGTTCAAAGCCTCTGCCTCTTTCTTTTGTCCATTATCAATTCCCCAGTTTCAATAGTTATTTACATCTTCCTTAAACTGTGCCACCATACTCCAGATGAGGTCTAACCAGTGATTTGTAATGTTCTACTATGATGCTTGTTTTCATGTGTTATTCTTTTTGTACAAATATATAAAAGTAGTCTGTATTTTTCACTAGCATATCATATAGATACATGTTTGATAATTTTCTGCCTTTCCATATCAGTACTTCCAACAAACATCAGTTCCACATTCTGCCTCTTCCACTATCCTATCAATGTCAACTTTAATTTTATTCCATTCTGTCACAGGATGTGAGCATCACTGGCTGGGTCATTTATTGACCATTCATGACTGACCTTGAGAGGGCAGTACTGAGCTGCCTTCTTGAATCACTGCAGTCCATGTGGTGTTGGAACACCCGCAATGCCATTGGGGAGGGAGTTCCAGGTTTTGCCCCCAATAATAGTGATAGAACACTAGTATGGTTCCAGCTCAGAATGGTGTATGCCTTGAAGGGGAACTTCCAGTTGATTGCATATTCATGCATCTGCTGCCCTTGTCCTTATTATCTTCACTGTCAGCTATCTTCATCACTGCCTAATGGATTACAAAGTTTTCTTTTATTCATTCACAGGATGAGGGTGTTGCTGGTTAGGCCAGCATTTAACTTGCATCCCTAATTGCCCAGAGGGCAGTTAGGAGTCATTCACATTGCTGTGGGTCTGGGGTCACATGTCGACCAGATCAGGTGAGGATGACAGTTTCCTTCCCTAAAGGACATCAGTGAACCACAGGGGTTTTTCTGACAATTGACAATGGATTCGTTGCCATAATTAGGCCCTTAACTCCAGATTTTTATTGAATTCAAATTCCACCATCTGCCATGGATTTGGGATTTGAACCCAGGTCCCCAGGACATTAGAGACAACAAGGTGCAGAGCTGGATGAACACAGCAGGCCAAGCAGCATCATAGGTGCAGAAAGGCTGACGTTTCGGGCCTAGACCCTTCATCAGAAAACATTACCTGGGTCTCTGGATTAATAGACTAGTGATAATACCACCAGGCCATCGTCTCCCCAAATAATAAACAAAGACTAAATAATGCATTGGCTTACAGAACATTAATTGACTTACACCAGCCTGTAGTTTCCTAGTTTATTCCTCTTCTCATGTGTTCTAACATTTAGCAACCCTGCAGTCATCTACTGTTGAATGTAGTAAGGATTGAAAGATTGGTAACCATTATCTCTGCTATTCTGACCTTTCCTCTGTCATCAACCTGGAATGTATTCTATTTGAACCAGGCGACTTAGCAACTTTCAGTAATGTTGATCTTTTCTGTACACTTTGTATTTTTTTCTTTATTCTTTCCTGGGATGTAGGTCTCACTGTTACAGCCAGAATTTGTCACCCATCACCAACTGCCCTCGAACTGGCCAGCTTGCTAAGCCCCTTCAGATGGCAATTAAGTGTTAACCATATTAACATGGGCGGGGTCCACATGTAGGTTAAGGACAACAGATTTCCTTTCCTAACGGACATTAGTGAAATAAATGGGTTTTTGCAACAATGTATGTTCTTACTTATATTGCATTTGCATATCACGAATATTCATTGAAGTGGAATAGTTTTCGATAAAGTCCGACCTTCAAGATAAAGTCAGTGGTAGACGAGAATCTCGAGGTGCCCAGTTGATGACTGTTTGAAGATGCCAGTTGGGTGTGCGTAGTTGTGGGCAAGGTCAGCTGGAATCCTTGGTTAAGACCATGGCACAAGGGAGAGGAGTGGAGGAAGAGTCTTACAGAAGACATGGGACTGGTGAGGATAAGCCAGTGAGGAGGTGGGTGTGACCATCCATAAGACTCTTTAATAGGCTTCCCACAGACGCTGCATTGTTAGCTGATAGGGGCTTTCACCACAGCACACCTCACCCGAATGGGTCTTGCATGCACTTAACTGTCATATGAAACCTATGGCAAAAGGCAAAAAGAGAGAAATTAGAAGGAGAATACAGCTCTGATCATGAACACAAGAATGGCACACTTTCCTGCACTGGGAGTCACTCTTCGGAAGAAAGTTCTATCCCCTAAGGCTTATATCCTAATGTGCTGCAACCCTAAACTGAAAGGTCAAAGTACTCCATCACCGAGCACTGATATCCTTAAATAATAGAGCTCCTTTCATTGCTGACCCCAGAGAAGTTAAACCCCCCCCCCCCCAATCCATAAATCTTCAAGACCCCCCATCCCCATTTCAAATTGCTCCACTCCGAGCCCTGTATTCCCGAAATGATCCCAATCCCAGCACTGACAGCTCAAATTTGCTCTTTTTCCACAGATACAAATTAACCCAAAGAGGCAGACAAATGCTCAGCAAAAGTCACAGTCATTGGGAGCTATGTGCAAAAGACAGAGGCAGGAATAAGAGCAGTGAACTGCAGACAGCCAGTTATCTTTCAAAAAAGATTTAAAATTAATCGACAGCATGTACATGTGTAAATGTCTATCTACATTTAAGACCAACCATCTTTCTCTTCTCAGAAATCTGCATTTCACAAAGAATAGACCAGGTCATTGGCAGGGGAGGGTAGAGTGGGAGATCTCATTCACCCTGCTGGTTTAGCAATTAAGGTATTCTCTATTTCATTGTCTACTTCTGATAATATTGAAGAGATTGGGCCAGTTTTTCAATCTCCTGCAAAACTATGACAAAGCTATCAGTTTCAGCTTCCTTCAAATGATATCATTGTCTCAGCCTTGGGTCAGATGTTGCGGATTGAGGCCTTAACCAGGCCATGTGCACATAATGTACTTGGAGCTATTAGATGGCTGCATCGTTGATTAAGATCTTTAAACTGAGGTCTCCCTCTCTCCCCATAGTGCTGCTTGAAGTCAAGTAGTGTCCAAGCTAACATTCCTTGTTAAACCAACACCAACAGGAACAGATTAATTTGTCATTCATGTCATGATCCAAAGAGAGATACTGCTGCAGCAAAATAACTGCTGTATTTGCTCACAGAACAGGTCACTGCACTTCGAAAAGGAAACCATTTGGTGAAGCACTTTAATGTTTCATTATGAAAGAGATGATACATGTAAAATAATGCATATATACCTCCTTACATAATGATATTTGTCAGTAAATCACTCTGAAAGTTCTCTGAAACATAGGTTTGATCTGGACCTTTTGACCTGAGCTCTCCCTTTCCTCCATTGCTCCCTATTTGAATTTCAGCCAGGATATTACATTTGTACATTTGTGCATTAGATCCAGGGTAATGAGGACAGGTCGTGAAATAAACAACTCTCATAATAGGGTCATCAGGCAGTCTCTGAATTCTGCATCCACAAGGCATTGTGTGAGAAAATCACTAATGAGCTTGTTAACGAGCCAATCACACCAAATATTACACTGCTCAAGTCATTATGCACTTGGCATGGGCAGGTGAACGGGAGGCAGGAGTTCATAGATGGTACTAGCATGTGAATACAGTGACTATAACAGCAGGTCAAGGGGTGGGAATTCGGTGTGAGTAATTCACTTCCTGACTCCCCACATCCTGTCAACCACTTACAAGTGAGAGACTACTCTCCACTTGTTCATGTGCAATTCCAATGGCACTCTCTTACAATGGCGGTTGCCTCCACTGCCAATATATTGTGGACAGATTTTCATCCATCAGTCTTCCTTACTGGTATTACTCAACCTACAGATACTAAGTGGGGAAGGATGACCACACAACATGTTGGTTAGAAGATAGGCTCAGACTTGATTAAACAGTAAAGATCTATTACAGTGAAAGCAACAAATGCTGGCGATTACAGTGTGTCAGGCAGCATCCATGGAGAGAAAGCAGGCTAACTGATAAGGTCTATTACATATTACTTAGTAGCTTGTTACAAAACATTCAAGATATATGACGGTCCCTTGTTAGACATCAGGCACATTACTGGCTTATCTATATATTGTTAAAACTAAGAAGGACATAAGAACTAGGACCAGAAGGACACAATTCTGTTCCTCAAGCTTGCTCTACCACTTAATACCATCATGGCTGATCTCATAATGTTCTTCATAATTGACCCAATGTCTAAGAGAAGTCTAAACTGGTTGGATCCCTTTGATGTAATTTGTTTGCTTCTCAACTCTATATCTTGCTTTGGGGCTTCAGCTTGCCAATGTACCTTCAACATTCATGCTGAATTGACTGAGTGATGACTGTAGGCAGGTCCAGCAAACTCATGCAGGTTAAGGACATGGCACTAAACAATGCTAATGGCATTGGTTCAATCCTGATTCCAGTTGCTGCATTTCCTGTCTCTTCCACATGGACCATTTTAATGTCACAGTGTCAGTGAGCCATGCTTAGCAATCCTCTGACAAAATGTCTGACTGTGGAGCTGTCTTAATTGGCTTGGTATTAGATGAGAGGTTGGACTAGTCTTCTGCTGCCACCAATCTGAGTGTTTCGGGTGCCTACCTATTGGTAATGAGCGCTGCTGAAGTTCATTGTACACATATGGCACGCAGACGAGACTATTGGTCTTCAGCCAAGACATGTACCTGAATCCTATTGAATGCCTTACTGATGAAGTGTCAAGCTTGGCAAGGAAGTGTTTAACATTTCTGTGTAAAGGCCGCAATTAAAGACCAGTAACATAAGTTGCAACAACAAGAATGCAAGACAATATAGCTGTGATTAAGTTGCATAAAATGTTCTTGATAAAACCCAAATTTCTTTCTTGCCATACACAAAATGGCTTTTCTGCATGTTTAAATTAGACTCAGTCAATCTTATCACAGAAATTGGGAAGAACATTTTTTTTTATTTCCTGCCTTGCAAACTTCCTTCTTTGCCTCTGTTTGACTTTTACAAGAGTTTGTTTTTGTCCCGTGTGTTACAGCACTTTGGAATACTCCTGAATATTTATGCATTTTTTAAAACGTGTGATATCTAGGTTGAAATCTTGAAAGTACAGCTATGTTTTTAAATAAATATATTGCTTTTCGTTTGGAGGTGCCAGCTAAGCTACAGTTGCTCACTCCGAACCCTGAATCAAGAGGTTTTCTGTTCGATTGCAAATGTATTTAGATAAAGTCTAGATTGGTAGCTGTAATAGGTCTTATGGTACAGTAGTAGTGACACTACCCCTGTGCCATAAGCTCTGGGTTCAAATCCCAAGCCATAGCACGTTCGTCATAGAAGCTGTGTTCGTAACAAAGCCAACCAGCTTGATTGTCAGCCTGTTAAATCCTTTTGAGGCGCCTGAAGCAAGTAGAAAGACTGGGAGAAGGTAAAGACAAACAAGTGTAGTGCTTTATCATAACCAGTCCATGGTCCAATCCTCAAAAACAAGGATGAGGGGAGCCGGAGCTGATAATTCAGTAAAGTGCTGTTTTATGTTACAAAACCAGCTTTTCCTTCACTCCAAATCACTGAGACATTGTCCATCCCATTAATTTTAGTGGGACCTTGCTGTGTACAAAATGATTGCCATCTGTACTCACATAAAAACAGTCGCTGGAACTGACTGTACGTGAAGCACATTAAACTGTTTCTGAGAGTCATGCTAAGCAGTTATAGAAGTTTGTGTTTCCTTCTTTTGGTGGTGAATCTGTGCAAAACGGAGGCGAGGCCAAATTCACTGCAACTTTTAGGAAATTATCTTGAAAAACAAACTGAATGTACATTGATGTAGCACCTTTCAATCCAAGGGGGTTCCCAAAGCACTTGACAACTAATTAAGTGCTTTTTGAAGAGTAGTCATTGGTGAGATCTACTAAACACAGCAGCCAGTTTGAAGATTGCAACCTCCCAGAGGCAGCGACAATATAATAACTAGCTAATGTGTTTTCGTGATATTGCTTGAGGGTAATTATCTGCATTCACTGAGTCTGTGTCATCGAAAAGCCAACTCGTTCTAAAATGTGGCACTGCCGCAATACTGCAGTGGAACGTCAACCTCGATTTCTGTACTGCAGTTGGACTCATTTCACAACCTTCTGGTTTCAGCATAAGTTCACTGCTAACTGAGCTACAAGACAGTGGAGATACCCTGTACTTTAAAGTGTAAAAAAAAATGAATTGTATTCCCTGTCAAGCCATTTCTACTTTGTTTGTGTGCAAGGTTTCCTTCCTTCATGGGTTAAGGGTTATGGTGAGTGGGCGGGTAAGTGGAGCTGAGTCTCAAAGATCAGCCATGATCTTATTAAATGGCGGCGCAGGCTCGAGGGGCCAGATGGCCTACTCCTGCTCCTAGTTCTTATGTTCTTATGTTCTTTTGGAGGCAAAGGGGACTGAAAATTCACAGCATGATTGTGATCCAGAGACTGACAGAACGAAAGGGCACAATGGATCCAAAGACTGGACAGGGCATTCTCCCAGTATCTTGACTGTAAAATCTCAGTAATTCTTCACTTATACTGACTTGTTCAACATTATTATATCTGTATCACACAATGTACTGCTGCATGAATGTATCTTATGACAAGCATATTCAACTGCCTTTATAGATCGATCGCAAAAATTACATGCTTGAGGGGAGAGAGGGCAAAGAATGGTCTGCATCTATTGTTCTAAACACCAATAATTGGGTCCAAGTGTTGGAAATCCCTCGCTAAAAACACTGTGGGTGTCTCTATACACCAAGGACTTTAGCTGGTCAAGAAGGACACTGACCAGCACCTTCTATAAAGCGATTAGGGATGGGCAATGAATGCTTCCTGGTCTGCAATGCCCATATCCCACGCAGCAATTAAAAAACAGCTTTAATGCAACTACCATCCTCAAAATGGAGTGTCAGGGAAGATTACAGACAGCAATCGCTCCAGAAATAGTTGAAAGCAATGCGCTGAGTAAGTTCGTTTTCCTTCAAACAGTTTTCAGCGAATTAAATGTTAAATTACTCTGCAGAGCTTAAATCTTGAGGTGTGGGATGAGCAGTGATAGGGCAAGGGGTGTGTGATAAGCATGAGAAATTCTTAGAGGTTTGTGTGTGTGTTTTTTAAGAGAAGATCTCACAGCACTGCATGCACAATGAAATAGAGTTTTTACCCAAATGGCCTGTATTTGTATTCACAATTTGTGCCAGTGTAGGGTCTGTACTGAATGACCTCTGCACATGTCATTTTATATTCCAGCTACCTAGTTTCACTCAACCTCTGGTGCCTTGTTAGTGCTGAATCTCCTCACTTTGCATAGTAGCACTGAGAATGCCAGATCCACCAGAACCTTTGCACCCCCCTGGGCATCTCTGTTCTCTCCACACTTTCTCGCCATTGTCATTAGTCAAAAACAAATGCATGTTGTTTGAATGCTTCCTTCTCAGGATAAAATCCTTTAGGAAATGAATGGTGCGTAAATAACAGTACCCAGGTGGCAGAAAAAGATTTATTGTGAAAATTCAAGCAGTAGTAATCTATGTGCTATCTCGTTATTACCAAAGCCATACTTTCAGTGTCAGGCCATTGTCAATTAGACCATGTCCCAGCTCTTCTTTACAGTAATCTAACATTAATGCCTTAGTCCGGTACCTCTTGTGTAGCCCAGCATCTTCCCCTGCCTCATCTATTTATCCACAATTTAATTTAAAAGTTGTAACAACCTCTTCTTCAACTTTCTTTGCTATGACAACATTCCCAAAATGCTGTTATTCTGACATCTGACTCTCGTTTTCAATTGACGAGCCATCAGCACTGACTCCCTGACTTCTGAAATAACCAGACCCTCTTCACCTTATCAAAGCTGTGTAAAAGTTCAACTAAATCTCCATTTAACCTACTTAACTCCAGTGGAAATGTTTGGAGAATAGCAGGGCTCTTTTCCTGAATATAATTCCTCATCGCTGACATTGCTCATACCCGAGATACCAGACCAGCCCCCAGCTTTCTTCCAGGTTGATTTATTTGTGCCTGTTCTAATCCTCTCCAAACATTCCATCTTTGTTTCTTGAGAGCTCATTCTGCTATTTGCGAAGTATCCCCAAAAACGTAAAGTTTAGACAGTGTCTTCAGAGATGTGGCCCCAACAAACATGCCTATAACAAAATAGTATGTGAACATCACAGTGCACATGGTGGCAGTGGTTAGCTCTGCTGCCTCACAGCACCAGAGACCCAGGTTCAATTCCACCATCGGGCAACTGCCTGTATGGAGTTTGCACGTTCTCCCCATGTCTATGTGAGTTTCTACTGGGTGCTCCAGTTTCCTCCCACAGTCCAGGGATGTGCAGGCTAGGTGGGTTAGCCATGGAAAATGTGGGTTTATGGAGATAGGGTAGGGGTTTGGTCTGAACTGAATGCTGTTCGGAATGCCAATATGGATGTGATGGGTCAGATGGCCTGTTTCCACACTGTCGGGATCATGTTTAAATACATCAGGGTTTGGAGTAGAATGTATATACTAGGGATATACAAGCAGATGCAGTCACATCTTAAGAATTTATACCACTGTGGGAAGACTGAAATAAGATATTAGAATAGCGATAACGGGATTCACAAAGGAGGAGATAAAGTCTGTCAAGTTTTAATGCTGTTATCTTAGACTGCTTTCCCACAATAGTATAAAACAATGAGGTACGACTGTGAGTGCTCATGTGTTCTAGGATACACACGGAATCCCATCACAGTGTTATCACAACTTTGAACGTGGCAGCAGTTGCGCTAAGAACAAATTCTGAAATGTATTCAAGGGAATTTTCTTGATTTTTATTTTACTTGCTTAACAGGGAAAGAGGCATTGACAAATTCAAATCACAGGGAAGAAGATGGGACCAGTGAAAAAACATGACAGTTGGGGTCGTCTTAAGGGTAATGATGATATGTCATTCAGTCATGGAGAAGGACGAAGAAAGAACAACCTAGAATAATAAAAACATTGTCCTACAGCAGGAGGATTCATTTCCAACAATTCAAGAGATACATTGGAGCCAAGTGCCTGGGATATTGTTCACAGGTCAGGAGCATGGTGTCAGAAACTTTCCTGCCTCTACATACCTGACCTGGGAGAAAATACCTGGAAGTTGGTATTTTCCTTCAGCAGTAGCTGGACTGTGAATCAGCCCAGGGGAATGTGGAGAAATACAGGTTGTCTGCCTTAGAGGACAGGAATTACATGTAAAAAACACAACTGAACAAAGAACAGCCCTTACCTCCTCACATGCCATACACTCCCCTTACCTTATCCATGCCAACTAAGCCCACCTGAGGCCCTTTACCCATTCCCCAATCCCCTTTCATACATTCCATATCAGTTCAACACCATTAGCCCTGGTACCCCATTCATACGAACCATATAGTCATAGAATCAGACAGCACCTTTCAGTCCAATTCGTTCGCACCGACCAGACATCCCAATCTGATTTAGCTACAAATCTACTCCAAAACCTTAGTCACCTCGTCCCATTTAGAATTGTAGAGTCATAGAGTCATACAGCATGGAAAGAGACCCTTCTTTTCAACCAGTCCATGCTGAACATAATCCCAAACTAAACTAATCCCACCTGCCTGCTCCTGGCCTATATCTAAGTCATAGAGTTGTACAGCTCATTGGCAGACGTGGGGAAGATCTGCAGCAGTGCAGTCACTGCTTCCAGAGGGTGGACTTCATCAAGTCACCCTCCGTGTTCAAGTGAAGGCGAGTACCTGGAAGAAGGCAGCAGGTGGTGACGCTCATTGGCTGATGTGGGGAGGAGCTGCATTAGTGCAGTCACTGCTTCCAGAAGGTGGTTTGCGGAGGGACTGTGGTCAAGTGACATGCTGAAGGGAGAGGGTGAATAACCAGAGGTTGTGGTACATCTTGGTACTAATGACATGGGTAGGATGAGTGACGAGGTCCTGTAGCAGCAGATCAGGGAGTTGGGTAGAAAGTTAAAGAGCAGGACCTCCAAGGTTGTAATCTCGGGATGACTCCCTGTGCCACGTGCCAGTGAGGCTAGAAATAGGAGGATAGTACAGCTCAACACATGGCTAATCAGATGATGTAGGAGGGAGGGTTTCAGATATCTGGACCATTGGGATCTCTTCCAAGACAGGTGGGACCTGTACAAGAAGGACGGATTACATCTAAACTGGAGGGGCACAAATATTCTGGCTGGGTGGTTTGCTGCTGTCACTCGGGAGGATTTAAACTGGCTCAGCAGGGGAATGGGAACAAAAGCGAAGGTGAATGGACTGAAAGGGAACAAGAGATTAGGGCCAGCAAGACTCAGAGGAAGAGCAGGCAGGGTGTGGTTGCTGATCAAAGCGGATCTGGTGGACTGAAGTGCATTTGTTTCAATGCAAGAAGTGTAACAGATAAGGCAGATGAACTTAGAGCTTGGATTAGTACCTGGAACTACGATGTTGTTGCTATTACAGAGACTTCGTTAAGGGAGGGACAGGACTGGCAGCTTAACATTCCAGGAAACAGATGTTTTCGGTGGGATAGAGGGGGGATGTAAAAGGGGTGGGGGAGTTGCACTGCTTGTTAAGGAGATTTCACAGCTGTACTGCGGGAGGACACCTCGGATGGCTCCTACAGCGAGGCAATATGGGTAGAGCTCAGGAACAGGAAGGGTGCAATCCAGACAACACCTCCTCTCATCCACCTTCCTGCAAGAATGCAATCCCCTACTCCCAATTCCTCTGCCTCTGCCGCGTCTGCTCCCAAGATGGGGTGTTCCACTCCCGAACATCCCAGATGTCTATGTATTTCAAGGACTGCAACATCCCCCCTTCAGTGGTCGAAAATGCTCTCAACCACACCTATTGCATTTCCCGCACATCTACCCTCACATCCCCTCCCAACAACATAAACAAAGACAGAATCCCCCTGGTCTTCACAAATCACCCCACTAACCTCCGGATTCAACATATGATTCTCTGCCACTTCCGCCACCTGCAATCTGACCCCACAACCAAAGATATATTTCCCTCCCCAGCCCTATCTGCCTTTCATAGGGATCGCTCTCTCCATGACTTCCTCATCCGCTCAATACTCCCCACTAGCCCCACCACCCCTGGCACTTTTCCCTGCAATCGCGCAAAGTGCTACACATGCCCCTACACCTCCCCCCTCACCTCCATCCAAGGAACCAAAAAACTTTTCACATCAGACAGAGGTTCACTTGCACATCCGCCAACATGATCTACTGCATCCGCTGCTCCCGATGTGGCTTCCTCTACATTGGTGAGACCAAGCGGAGGCTTGGAAACCATTTTGTACAGTTCCTGACAAACAACAACACCTTCCAGTTGCGAACCATTTCAACTCCGCCTCCCCCTCCCACTCCCTGGGTGACGTCCATCCTGGGCCTCCTCCAGTGTCACAATGATGACACCCAGAAACTGGAGGATCAGCACCTCATATTCCACCTCGGGAGCCGACCGCCCAATAGTTTCAATGTGGATTTTACCCTGCCTCCTTGACCTGACACAACCTGTCCATCTTCTCTCCCACCTATCCGCTCCTCCCACCTCACTGACCAATCCCCACCACTCCCTACCTTGCACTCACCTATCACTGTCCCACCTACCTTCCCCAGCCCCACCCCTCCTCTCTATTTATTTCTGATCTCCCTTCCCCCTTCCCTATTTCTGAAGAAGGGTCCCGACCTTAAACGCCAACTTTCCTGCTCCTCTGATGCTGCCTGGCCTGCTGTGTTCCTCCAGCTCCACATTGTATTATCTCTGACTCCAGCATATGCAGTTCTTACTACCTAAGGGTGCAATCACAATGTTTGGGGTTTACTATAGGCGTCCCAACAGCCAGCAGGAGATAGAAGAACAGATATCTAAGCAGATATTAGCAAGCTGTAAAAATGACAGGGTTGTTCTCGTGGGTGATTTTAACTTCCCATATATTGATTAGGACTCAGTGCTTGAAGCTCAGATGGGGCAGAGTTTGTAAGAGGCACCCAGGAGGGCTTCTTGAAACAGTATGTAGATAGTCCAACTAGGAAAGGGGTCGTACTGGACCTAGTATTGGGGAATGAACCTGGCCAGGTGGTTGACGTCTCAGTAGGGGAGCAGCTTGGGAACAGCGATCACAATTCAGTAGTTTTAAGGTACTGATGGATAAAGATGAATGTAGTTGTCAGGTGAAAGTGCTAAACTGGGGGGAGGCTAATTCCAGCAATATTAGGCAGGAACTGAAGAATGTAGATTGGAGGCAGATGTTTGAGGGCAAATCAACATCTGGTATGTGGGAGGCTTTCAAGTGTAAGTTGCTGGGAACTCAGGACTGGCATGTTCCTGTAAGGATAAAGGATAAGTATGGTAAGTTTAGGGAAGCTTGGATAATGAGAGATATTGTGAGCCTAATCAAAAAGAAAAAGGAGGCATTTGTGAAGGCTAGGAGGCTGGGAACACACGAAGCAAGGATGGAATACAAGGAAATTCAAAAGAAACTTAAGCAAGGAGTCAGGAGGGCTAAAAGGGGTCATGAAAAGTCGTTGGCCAACAGGATTAAGGAAAATCCCAAGGCTTTTTATACATATATAAAGAGCAAAAGGGTAGCCAGGTGGAGGGTTGGCCCACTCAAGGACAGGGAATGGAATTTGTGTGAAGCCAGAGGAAATGGGAAGGTATTAAGTGAGTACTTTGCGTCAGTATTCACCATGGAGAAGGACTTGGTGGATGATGACTCTGGGAAGGGTATAGATAGTTTGGTTCATGCTGAGATCAAAAGGGAGGAGGTATTGGGGGCCTTGAAAAACATTAAGGTAGACAAGTCCCCAGGGCCTGATGGAATATATCCCAGAATACTGAGAGAGGCAAGGGAGGAAGTTGCTGGGCTTTGAGGGAAATATTTGTATCCTCACTGGCTACAGGGGAGGTCCCATAGGATTGGAAAATAGCCAATGTTGTTCCTTTGTTTAAGAAGGGTGGCAGGGATAATCCATCTAATGAGCCGATGAGCCTTACATCAGTGGTAGGGAAATTACTGGAAAGGATTCTTCGAGTCAGGATTTACTCCCACCTGGAAATAAGTGGGCATATTACTGAGAAGCGACATGGTTTTGTGAAGGGGAGGTCATGTCTCACCAATGTTTTGGTTGAGTTTTTTGAGGAAGTGACAAAGTGATTGATGAGGGTAGGATGTTGTCTACATGGACTTCAGTAAGGCCTTTGAGAAGGTCGCCCATGGCAGGCAGTTACAGAAGGTAAAGTCGCATGGGGTCAGAGGTGAGCTTGCAAATGGATAAAAAAACTGGCTCGGTCATAGAAGACAGAGGGTAGCAGTGGAAGGGTGCGTTTCTGAATGCAGGGCTGTGACTAGTGGCGTTCCTCAGGGATCAGTATTGGGACCTTTGCTGTTTGTAATATATATAGATGATTTGAAGGATAACGTAACTGGTTTGATTAATAAGTTTGCCGATGACACCAAGATTGGTGGAATTGAGGATAGTGATGAGGATCGTCAAAGGATACAGCTGGATATAGATCGGTCAGTGACTTGGGCAGAGAGATGTCAGATGGAGTTTAATCCGGAAAAATGTGAGGTAATGCATTTTGGAAGGTCTAATCCAGATGGAAAATATACAGTAAATGGCAGAACCCTTAAGATAGGCAGAGGGATCAGGGTGTACAGGTACACAGGTCACTGAAAGTGGCAATGTAGGTGGAAAAGGTAGTCAACAAGGCAGATGGCATGCTTGCCTTCATCGGCCGGGGCATTGAGCTTAAAAATTGACAGGTAATGTTGCAGCTTTATAGAACCTTAATTAGGCTGCATTTGGAATATTGTGTTCAATTCTGGTTGCCACACTACTAGAAGCATGTGGTGGCTTTGGAGAGGGTACAGAAAAGATTTACCAGGATGTTGCCTGGTATAGAGGGCATTAGCTATGAGGAGAGGTTAGAGAAACTTGCGTTGTGCTCACTGGAACAATGGAGGTTGGGGGGTGACCTGATAGAGGTCTACACGATTATGAAGGGCATGGACAGACTGGACAGTCAGAAGCTTTTTCCTCGGGTGGAAGAGTCAGTTTCTGGGGGCCATAGGTTTAAGGTGCGAGGGGCAAGGTTTAAAGTTGATGTACGAGGCAAGTTTTTTACACAGAGGGTAGTCGGTGCCTGGAACTCGCTGCCAGGGGAGGTAGTGGAAGCAGATACGATAGTGACTTTTAAAGGTCGTCTTGACAAACACACAAATAGGATACGAATAGAGGGATATGGTCTCTGGAAGGGTAGGGGGTTTTAGTTGTGACAGGCAGCATGTCGGTGCAGGCTTGGAGGGCCGAAGGGCCTGTTCCTGTACTGTAATTTTCTTTGTTCTTTGTCCTTTAGTACGGAAACAGACCCTTCAGTCCAGCTCGTCCATGCCAACCAGATATCCTAAATTAATCTCGACCCATTTAACAGCATTTGGCCCATATCCTTCTAAAACCTTCCAATTCATGTACCCATCCAGATGCCTTTTGCATGTTGTAATTGTACCAGCCTCCACCACCTCCTCTGGCAGCTCGTTCCATACCCTCTGCATGAAAAAGTTATTCCACTTCAGGCCCTCTAACCAACTTAGGTCCTCTCTAACCCTCCAGAAAACCTATACTCCTCTACCCACATGTCACTTGACACCCTCCATGGCAAAAAGGAGAAGAAAAAGAGACAAACCTGGCCATTACCTTTGGTGGTGACCTCTTTCTTCGAAACAATTCTTTAGCAGAAATATAACATCAACTCGGACAAGCATTGTTAACTAAAGGAGAGCCAATACACATTTGTTCGGTACAAATTGCAGTCAGTCAACTCAATAAGGTGACAGAGAGTATGGATTGAGGCAGTATGGTCGATGATGTATATCTGGCCTTTAGAGGCCAAAAGTACCATGTTTCCAAATTGAAACCCATGGGATAAAAAGGTCTTGGATACAACATTGGTTATAAATAGGAAATAGAGAGCTGTGAAGAATGTCTGCTTTTTCAGACTGAGGCGATGTATACACTGGTGTCCACCAGAGTTCAGTAATAGGAAGACTGCTCTTTTTGATGAGCATTGATGACTTTCACTTGGGACTACAGAGGACAGTGGAAAGTAATAACTTCCCTCTCTATCGCACATATAGGCTTTAACTTAAAGATGCTTCAGTTCCCAGCCTTCAGAATCTGATAGCCTCTTCCTTTAGTCTGCATACAAGTGCACTTCGACTTTCTCAGTTTCAAGTAATCCTTTAGGTGTTTTAACTGTACACTTCTTGTGTGGAAATTTCAAACTATACTGAGAACCTATTTCTTAGCAGCTTTAAACTATCTCCTTTCTTCAGAAGAAAGTAGTTTACACATCAAGCTTCAACTAAATTTCTGAAAAAAACTGAAACTAGAAGAGCTTTCCAAGCTATGGGTGTTTCCCCTGAACTAAAAACAAAAACACAATTCTGGAACATTCTAACTGAAGCCTAATACACTAAAGTGTTTACTTTGTTCAGTTGAATTCTCAATATTAACAAATTCCTATTAGTCTCCAAGAGCTATACTTCTCCCACGGATTTTTTTTTCGAAATCTAAGACTTCAGAAAGCATTACAAATTATTCATTAAACTCCTTCATAGACACAGACCAAAACCCTCATACCACTAGTTCAAAATACCAATGCAAAAATAAATGATATTAGAATTTACATCAATGACACACTTCACATCACTCATCCTCAAACGTTAATTTGGCCTGAGTTGGAGCATTTTGTTCCATTCTGGGTACCAAAGGACATGAAGACTTTGGAGAGAGTATAGAAGATAATTTCCTGGAATAGTTCCAGGGATGAGCAATTATGGTTATACGGAGAGGCGAGGGAAAATCTGCTTGTTCCTCCTAAAGCAGAGAAGAGAAGGTTTGATTGAGCTGTTTAAAATCATGAAGAACATAGAAAGAGTAAATAAAATTATATGGCTTTTGTCAGGAAAATGACCAGCAACAAAGTTCACAGATTTAAGGTGATTACCAAAAAATTAGAGGTAACATGGGAAAATATCTTCTTCATGAAACAAGTAGCTAGAATTTTGAAATCACTGCCTAATAGGCTACAGATTTAATAATAGCCCTTAAAAGGTTAATTGGACTCAAAGGAGAGAAAATTACAGGTATAAGAATAAAATAGTGGGACTAGTTAATAGAAGTTCTATCAAAGAGCTGGCGCAATGGATTAAGTTAACCTTCTTTCATGCTGTTGTATTTCTTAAGGTTCTAGGAATCCTCCTCTCCCTTTATCTGTCACTGCTTCTCATCCTCTCTTTCCCATCATTTGCTGGTAGTTCAATTTCATTGTTGGAAATCTGCTGAGTCAGTTCAACATGCCTGGGCCATTCCAGCCTATTTGAACACGCAATGCATTTTGAGAAATCTGTGACTTACCTGACGTTAGCTGGCATAATTTTTCCAAAGATCTCTGTGTGCCCAGAAATAATTAATCCATTCTTATAAAGTATGGACATTGTTAGAAGGTATTTATTGCTCATCATTAATATATGTATGAGAGAAATTAAATAAATCTGTGGCCTTCCTGGTGACACAGGCAATCTAGAATTACTGCAAATATTTCTGAACAATTAGGATGTGTTTTTTTTATTTCTGTCTCTGAAACTGGGCCATCTAGATAAGTCATGGAGTAAATTAAGTGAGGAAAGGCATTCCAAATTCTTTATCAAATGTGTGTACACTGTTGGCTGTGGCTAGGCATTGGTTTTTATTACCTGGAATAAGGAGGTAAATGCGAAATGTTGGCAGATGTTGTTCAGATGGGCTTAAGGAAAACACTAGTGTGTCAATGATGATTGGAAAGCTCTTGAATTCATTCCCAGCCTTGCCTTACAGTTATGGCTTTGTTGCAAACTTTTCAGCAAAAACCCCAAAATCAAAAATAAATCATGACCATAGTGCCTTGAATCTGGTGGCAAGTCAGAACTCCTGGGAACTGACGGGGGAAGACTGTCATTGTTTCTTTTTTGTAATGGTGAGGCGGTTTTGCAAATCATCAGAACCACTGCTTGATCGAACACTGGATCTTTTTGTTCAAACTCAGCTGCGGAACAGAGCAAAGTAGTGAGAGGTTTGCGTGATGTAGAAACAGCAAGGCCAGTGGAGCTCAGTAAATGATTCCGGCATTCTGGCACCATTTCATCAAAGTATTTAGATACAAATCTGCCAGCAAGAATTTAAATTGAAAACAGAAATGCAGGCAAAGAGTGAGGCAGATGTGGGGAGACGTTTACGGGTCAGGACATTTCTTTATTTTGTTTATCCAGGAATGCACACGCAATTAATTCAATAGTTTCACTTCAAGACGTGAAATGGAAATTGTTGGGAATTGGTCCAAAGTGGACTTACAGATGAGGTGAACAACAGGTAATGGGTCAAAGCCCATTTATACACATATATCATGACAGGTCCAGTTCTCTCTCAGTTTCAACTCTGTTGTTTGTTCCTTGGAACTGCCTTTAGCACCTAAAGGTTGTAAATTGAGAATGGGATGCTAGTATACGGAGTTATGCCTGGTTGTGTGACATGCTAATGGCCTACAGTTTACATCATCACAGGAGATGGAGCAATGTCACATGATTTGCTCTCTCTTGCAACCTTGTGGCAAGATGAAGCTGAAGCAAGATGTTTCCTAAATAAATAACAGAGTTCAATTTACCTTTGCAGCCTCTAGATTTGTTATAGCAATACAATAGGGCCAAGATTATTACATGAGGGAAGTGAGTGAAAGAACAATATGGAAAAGCCCATTACCAGAAAGCTTTGCTCAAGTCACAGGTCCTGATCAAGCAAGTCTTTTATAGGAGAGTCTAGGACCAGAGGGTGTAGCCTCAGAATACAGGGATGCCAATTTAAGATTGAGATGAGGAGGAATTGCTTCTCTCAGAGGTTGTAAAACTCCTTGCCACAGAGCTGTGGGAACAGAGTCGTTGTGTATATTTAAGGATGAGATAATTAGATTCTTGAGCAGATGGGGAATCAAGAGTTACAGGGAAAAGACAAGAATGTGGACATGAGGGGTCAGCCATGACCCTGTTGAATGGTGCAGCAGGCTACTGGGGCCAAATGGCCTACTTCTGTGGTATTTCTTATAGTCCTCTGGTCTTAAGTGTGGCTGAATTGCCACCAAAGGTTTACAAGGTATCACATTGAATCCACCTTGTTCCAAAGCTGGGTTTATAGGCTTCAGTGCTGCTACCTCCAGATGACAAATTAACAGTGTTGGCTGACGATGTCTGAGGAAATTGTCTCCTCGATCTGCCTATTGCTGGATGAGCACCTATGGGTGCTCACAGACCAGGAGGATGTAATTCCATTCGGGTTGCCTTGATGGCGACAGTGACCCTCAATCTTCTTGTGAGAGGAGCTCTTCAGGGAGCCAGCCATCCATGCTGCAAATTTACCAATTGTACCCACTATGTTCAGGGCTAAATTGTTAATGTATAAAACATCTAGATTTGCTATAGCAATACAATAGGGCCAAGATTATTATATGAGGGAAGTGAGTGAAAGATCAATATGGAAAAACCCATTACCAGAAAGGTTTGCTCAAGTCACAGGTCCTGATCAAGCAAGTCTCTTATAGGACAGTCTAGGACCAGTCTGAGCCTTATGGAACACCACATGAAACAGCTTTCCATTCTCAAGGGCAACCATCAACCATTACCCTTTGTTTCCTATTACTAAACCTACTTGGGATCAAAATTCAACGCATTCTCCCTTATCCCACAGGTTTTCCCTTTTTTGAGCAGTCCGCCCTGTGGGACCTGGTCAAACACCTCACTAAAATCAAGGTAGCCAACATTCATTGCACTGTCCTCATTGATCCTCCTCGTCACTTCCTCAAAGATTTCAATCAAATTGTAAGACATGAACTTCCCTTAACAAAGCCATGCTGACTATCCCTGACTCATCCATGCCTTTTGAAGAGACACTTTATCCAATTTCTCAGGATTGATTCTAACAAATTGCCCACCACGAAGTAAGACTAACTGGGCTATAATTGCTTGGCATTTCCTTTGTATCCTTTTTAAACTATAGGAACACATTTACATTCCTCCTGTCCTCCAGCCCTTTACCTGTGTCTAGTGAAGATTGGAAAATATTCCTCAGAGCACCTGCTATATTCTCCCTGACCTCCTTTAACATCCCGGGGAACAATCCATCCAGCCCTGGTGACTTATCCACTTTCAAGGATTCCAAGGTCAGAAATCACACAACACCAGGTTATAGTCCAACAGGTTTATTTGAAAACACAAGCTTTCGGAGCCTTACTCCTTCTTCAGGTGTTAGTGAGAGGGGTAGTATCAGACACAGAATTTATAAGTAAAAGATCAACGGGTCACACCATTGATGAGGATGTATGAAACAAACCTAATATAATGTCCTCATCAACGGTGTGACCTTTTGATCTTTTACTTATAAATTCTGTGTCTGATACTACCTCTCTCACTAACACCTGAAAGAATAAGACTTTGAAAGCTTGTGTTTTCAAATAAAACTGCTGGGCTACAACCAGATGTTGTGTGATTTCTGGCCTTGTCCATGCCAGTCTAATACCAGCTCCTCCACATCAAGGATTCCAACTCTTCTGACACTTCCTCTCTCATCATGATTATCTTGTCCAATATTTCACACTGCTCCTCTTGGATTACTGTATCCACATCACCCCTGTCCTTTGTGAATACAGAGACAAAAAATTAATTTAAAAGCCTTCCCATATCCTCTGCTCTTCACACAAGTTCCCTTCTTCATCTCTGATAGGTCCCACATTTCCCTTAACTATCCTTTTCGCTCTTCCGGAGGGACCACTTTCTCCGTGACTCCCTTGTCCGCTCCACACTCCCCTCCAGCCCCACCACACCCGGCACTTTTCCCTGCAACCGCAGGAAGTGCTACACCTGTCCCTACACCTCCCCCCTCACCGCCATCCCAGACCCCAAGAAGACTTTCCACATCAAACAGATGTTCACCTGCACATCTGCTAATGTGGTATACTGTATCCGCTGTTCCCGTTGTGGCCTCCTCTACATCGGGGAAACCAAGCGGAGGCTTGGGGACCGCTTTGCGGAACACGTACGCTCGGTTTTCAATAAACAACTGCACCTCCCAGTCGCGAACCATTTCAACTCCCCCTCCCATTCCTCAGACGACATGTCCATCCTGGGCCTCCTGCAGTGCCACAACGATGCCACCCGAAGGCTGCAGGAACAGCACCTCATATTCCGCTTGGGAACCCTGCAGCCCAATAGTATCAATGTGGACTTCACAAGCTTCAAAATCTCCCCTCCCCCGACCGCATCCCAAAACCAGCCCAGCTTGTCCCCGCCTCCCTAACCTGTCCTTCCTCCCACCTATCCCCTCCTTCCACCTCAAGCCCCACCCCCATCTCCTACCTACTAACCTCATTCCGCCCCCTTGACCTGTCCGTCCTCCCTGGACTGACCTATCTCCTCCCTAACTCCCCACCTACACTCACCTTTACTGGCTCCATCCCCGCCTCTTTGACCTGTTTGTCTCCTCTCCACCTATCTTCTCCTCTATCCATCTTCTATCCGCCTCCCCCTCTCTCCCTATTTATTTCAGAACCCCCTTCCCCTCCCCCATTTCTGAAGAAGGGTCTTGGCCCGAAACATCAGCTTTCCTGCTCCTCTGATGCTGCTTGGCCTGCTGTGTTCATCCAGCTCTATAACTTTTCAATCCTCATTTCTTTTGGCTTTCCGAGCCACTGACTGCATCACTAAATAATATTCTACCTCCCATTTCATGATCTGAAACTGAACAATCTAAGCCTGCACTTTGGTTCCCATTTCCCTGCCAAACCAGCTTAAATCCTCACCAAAGGATCTAGCAAAAGCCCCTGCGAGAAGATTTGTCCCAACTCTGCCCAGGTATAACTTATCAGGTTTGTACAGTTCCCACTTTCTCTAGAGACAATACCAATGCCTTAAGAATCTAAAGTCCCTCCCCGCCAGTACACCATTTCTTCAGCCACACATTCACTGATCTATTCTCTTATTCCAGCTATCATTAGCACATGGCACTGGGAGTAATCCTGAGATTACTACATTTGAGCTCCTGCATTTTAATTTATCTCCTAACTTCCTATATTCAGCTTTCAGGTCCTCATCCCTTTCATAGAATCCCTAAAGGGTGGAAGCGGGCTGTTCGAGTACACACCGACCGTCAAAGAATATCCTGCTCAGACCCACACCCATACCCCATCCCTGTAACCCTACATTTTCCATGGCTAATCCACATAACCTGCACATCTTAGGACTGTGGGAGGGAACAGGAGCACCTGGAAGAAACCCTTGCAGATACGGGGAGAATGTGCAAACTCCACACAGACAGTTGCCTGAGGGTGGAATTGAACTTGGGTCCCTGGCGCTGTGAGGCAACAGTGCTAACCACTGAGCCACCGTGCAGTCCTCATCCATTTGGTAATTGATGATGTTGGTACCTATGTGTACCACCACCACTGGCTGTTTACCCTCCCACTCCAGAATGTCCTGCAGCTGGTTCATGACAGTCCTGACCCTGGCACCAGGGAGGTAACATACCATCCTGGATTCACATCTGTGGCTACAGGAGTGCCTGTCCTGTACCAATTATATTGCATCCCTATCACTATAGCCCTGCTGCCCATTTTCCTCCCATTCTGTGCAGCAGTAACACTATGAAATTAGCTGTCGTTGCTTTCTGTCATCCCCAACAGTATCCAAAACAGTCTATCTGTTTGACAGGCAAAATTCTTCCCTCCATTGTAAGTTGGAAATGTTCACCGATGATTTGCAGTGTTCAGTACCTTTCACAGTTCCCCAGGTACTGGTGTTGTCCATCTCCACAATGTTCTATACATGTACCAGACAAAGACCATCTCCAACAAAAGAGAATCTGCCAGCTCCCTTGGCACTACCATCGCTGAGTTCCACACCATCCACATCCTGTGAGTGCCCACTGATCAGAACCGGAACTGAAGCAGTTACACATACTGTGGCTGCAAGAAGTAGGTCAGAGGCTGGGAGTTCTGCAGTGGTTCACTCACCTCCTGACTCCCCAAAGCCTGTCCACCATCTACAAGGCTCAAGCTAGGAGTGTGAAGGAATGCTCCCTACTTGTCTGTTGGGTCCTGTTCCAACAACGCTGAAGAAACTCAACACTGCCCAGCAGCAGCCAACAGCCCCTAGGATCCAGGGCAATTTGGCAAATTGGGTCCAATATTGACCTAGTGACAGGAAGCAGAGGTCAGAGGTTGATTTTGTGATTGGAAGCCTATGTTCACTGGCTCACCACGACATTCAGTGCTGGGTCCCTTCCTGTTTGTTCAACACATTAACACTCTGGACATAAATGTAGGAGGGGTGGTCAGTAAGTTCACAGATGACAAAAAGTGGTGAGGTGGTAAATACCAAGGAAGAAATCCTTAAACTCTAAACAATGCAGACAGGCTGGTCAGATGGACTGAGCAGTGGAAAATGGAATTTAGTCCTGAAAAGTGTGAAGTGAATACATTTTGGGAGGACTAACAAGTCAAGGGAGTCATGGAGTCATTGAGTCATAGAGTTGGACCTTGGAAGTATGGAGGATCAGAGGGATCTTGGTGTATAGATGATAATGAGAATATGAGTTCCCTGATTGAGGCTGTTAATCTGGTCTAATCAGGGAGTCCTGGCTGATGGATAGAAACAGGAGTGTCAGAGGCTCTTGTTCCCTCTGAGAGCTGGCTCTGAGGAAGCTGGATCAGTGTTCATAACTAGGTACGTATAAATTAAGCGTGACGTAGTGACAGGATACTGGCTTCTGTGGGATTATTTCAGTGTGCATGTCCATTGATTCTTGAAAGTAGCAGGGAAGGTAAATAAGTGTGGATAAGAAGGCTGATGAGATACATCACTTTATTAGTCAATGCATTGAATGCAAAAGCAAGGAGGTTATGATGCAGCTGTATATAATGTCAGTTAAGCCATAGCTAAAGTACTGGTTAGGTCCCCACACTATAAGTAGGGTGTGACTGCCCTGGGAGAGGGTACAGAGGATGTTCACCAGGATGATTGACAAATAATGGAAAATGCTTGAGACACTCACTAAGCATCTTCAGAGAGAGAAATAGGTTTAATGCTCAAAGAAGAGTCATACTGGCCTCGAAACCTTAACTCTGTTTCTCTTTCCACAGATGCTGCCAGACCCACTGAGTTTCTCCAGCATTTTGTGGTGGTTTCAGGTTTCCAGCAACTGCAGTATTTAGCTTTTATCCACCAGGATGTTGCCTGGGCTGGAGAAATTCAGCGCTGAAGAAAGAACTGATTGGCCGGGGTTGTTATCCTTTGATCTGAAGGTGGGACCTGATTATGATGTGCAAAGAACTGTGGGGCACAGACAGGGTAGATAGGGAGAAACCCTTCCCCTTAGTAGAGGGGTGACTAACTGGGGCTGTGGTTTTATGGGGAGGAGCAGGAAGTTTAGAGGGGATTTGAGGAAAAATCTTATCATCCAGAGAGTTAGGGTTAGGGTTTGTGTCAGGTTTAGGGTTAGGGTTAGAATGGGTTTCTGGAACTCACTGCCTGAAAGGGGTGGTAGAGAGAGAAACCCTCAAGATATTGAAGAGGTAATTGGCAAGGACATATTGGGCCAAAGGACTGTAAAAACTCTATTACTCTTTAACCCGGGGAAACAATTCGCTGGGGCATCTGGTACCTCCCCAGCTCTTTTTGAATTATTCAACGAGATTGTTTAAATCCACCCAAGAAGGGAGATTCAGTTTAACATATTCGCTGAGATCAGCATTTCTGACACTGCAGAACTGAATTTCTTTTGCTTTTATTATTTCTTCACTTTCTTATGAAATATACTTTTTCGATAAGATTTCAGCTAAGTTTTCTAATGAAGCAACTTATCAACGGCCTTATATCCATCTGGAAGAGCCAATGCCCTTCTTCAAAATTTTACACCTTTAAAAATAATTTTATTAAAGCCACCTGTCTTCACATTCATTAAATGCTGGTAATTGTTTCATTTCAGAGCAAACCAGCACGTTGCTTTTCCTTGTATGGAAATCCAATTCCTTAGAATCAAACGACCTTTATGTCATTGATGATTTTTTTTTTATTTCATGTCATACCCTTGTATTTAATGAATAAGAAACTTCCAACCTCTTCTGCCCTACTTCAAACTCCTGTTTCTGAAAGTACTCCTGATTTATGACGTCTGTTCCTGTTTCCTTATGAATATTCAAATCCCACTGTTTAATTAATGGCCATATCATTAATAATCGCTGTTTTATTCATGAACCGAAGTGCATCTGTGATCCCTCCAAGTGCCAGGAAAAAGAATGCCACTCCATATTCTCCGAAATAGAAACAATTCTCTCCACTTTCTTCTCTGTTCTATAGGTGCTACCTAATTAGCAAAACAAAAGTTACAGAACTGGCACGCGGAAGTATCTTAGATTTCACTTCCAATAAATTATGCTGGTGTGTATCGACAGTTGTTATGTAGGTTTATTTGGCAGCCATTTTTATACAACACATGGTCAACTGAATAGCAGGGGAACAAAGGGTGGATTAATCCATTTTTGATGGTATTGTGAGGGAGAAGGATATTGGCCTTAAAATTGGGATACCTCCACATTTGATTTTACTGGTGCCTTTGCATCATTAACATCCGACTGAACATCCAGGCCTTAGCTTAATAACTGTTCTGAAGGGCAACACTCCTGATAATAGTGTCTTATCCAACTACGTAGAATGCAAGACACCATTCAGCTCAAATCGACTTTGAGCCTCTACATGAGCAAACAATACAAATCATATTTTGTCGCTTGGCTCATTTTTATTTCATCTGTCGATCCAATCTAATCTTGAATGCTGACATTCTTATTAACTTTCTCTTAAGTTTCAGTTTCAACCACTAAATTTTGAAGTGAATTCCACAGTGTCACAGCTCTGTGTGTAAAGAACCTTCTGTTCCTCTTTAACCTAAATCTGTTGGCAAAGCTCTGTTTTGGGACATATACCTTACAAACTTCGGTAATCACTGGAGTTAAGGAGGCTCTCAGATACTGGAAAATGACTAATGTAACAGCCCTGCTTAAGAAGGAAGGGAGGCACAAGCCAGCAAACTATAAGCTGGTTAGCCTGACCTCAGTCGTTTGGTAAGATTTTAGAGTCCATTATTAAGGATGTGATTGCGGAGTACTTGGAAGTGCATGGCAAATTAGGGCTGAATTAGCACAGCTTCATCAAGGGGAGATCATGTCTGACATATCTGTTAGAATTCTTTGAAGAGACAATGAACAAGTTAGACAAAGGAGAGCCAGTGAATGTGATCTATTTGGATTTCCAGAAGGCCTTTGACAAGATGCCACACAGAAGTCAGCTAAATAAGATAACAGCCCATTGTGTTAGGGGTGAGGTGCTGGAATGAATAGAGGATTGACTGACTGGCAGAAGGCAGAGAGTAGAGGTAAAGGGGTCTTTTTCAGGATGGCAGGGGCCTGTGTTGGGACCACAACTATTCATGTTTTACCTTAACAATCCGGATGAAGGAACTGATGGGAATTGTGGCTAATTCTGCAATGACACAAAGATAGGTGGAGGGACAGGTAATGTTAAACTTGAAGTTGAACAAGAAAAGGATGTGATTGAAGGAGCCTGAATTCTTTGATGATGTACTGACAGCAAAAGGAATTTGCCCAGACCTTGGTAAAACCGTGTGAGATGCAGTGACTGATAGGTGTGAAAACAGTGCAATCATTTCCTGAATCTGTGAACTATCTAGCAAATTTATGACATAACTTGCCATTAGACTGTAAACCGTAGCACAAGCTCCCTGTTTATGATGTGACATAGAAGCAAGCCTATGCTGGCCTATTACAATGTAAATGGTGCAGTATGAATGTTGAAATGCTCAGATTGGGAATAAAAGTGCCTGACTATTGTCTTTGCTTATGAGTATCTTCATCAATGCCTGTACAGGAGTGACAAAATGACTGTGGAGTCTGATCACAAGACAGTTCCTTAAACCACTTGTATCTGCTTCAGAGCATCTGGAACAACTGTTGCATCATTTGCCTAAATATGACATGATGTGGTATTGAGGGAAGCAGATGTACATAACTGACATACTGTTGAGAGGAACACTCCTTATCAAGAAACTCGAAGATGCTTAGACAGAATGTGAAATCTTTCATATGAGCAATAGCTTGATATGGCCTGGAAGTTATCAACCCAACACAGACGTTGAATCTGAATTACTAACATCTTACTCAAATCAAGCAAACTACCCATCAAGATGCAACATTCCAAGTGTCTCGTGTTTGCAATGATGTCCATCATCATTGATACAAATTGGTCAGCTGAATGCTGCACTAAGAATAGCACACAGCTGAATATATGGCCTACAGACTCAGTCTGTCACCTTAAATAGGCAGGAGGAAAGCCTTCCCTTAGTTGATTAATCTTGCACTGATATACAGCCAAGTGCTGTCCAGCTATTAGCTAACAGGCAGGTTTTGGTAGCAGATCATCTCCTTTTCACTGAATCTCTCCGAGTAGATCCCGCTCTCCTGTTGAGTACCATATGTTTAATGTAGCTGCTGCTAGGTGGAGCTGTTGTGTTTGGTCCTGATCAGAGGTCCAAGGGAGATCTCCATTCAGTGTCCCCCGTGGACAGAAAGAAAGTATACTTCAAGGTGCGTGAAGTCCAAGACACATGTAAAACCTTTCAAAACATTGGAAATTATCTGCAAAATAATTAAAATATGCCTTTAGAAGAAGTCCCTGGTCAAATTCCTGGAATTCACTTCCTCACAGCACTGCGGTATGCCTATATCATGTGGACTATTCAACAAGGTGACCTTCCCACCACTTCCTCAGGGGTAATTAGGGGTAAGTAATACATGCCAGCCAACCCAATGACAACCACATCCCAAGAAAGGGTTTTCAAAAAAAAGCCTTTTGATCCTGTGGTGAAGCCACAAACAGCTTCATTGTTCAATTAATTTCCAGCCGGTCAGTTTTACAGATCAGTGAGCCTACACTGAGCTCCAAAAGTGTTAACTCTGGTAAGTTCCACACAACTTGGGAACACTGTGTACGGCTTCGATAGACATAATGGTGGATAACAACCTGTATTAATGGGCTCTTTACATATTGCAAATACAGATCTGACAGCTTCTAGCGAGCATCCATTGTGCCTCAGAAAGTGCCCTGGATAAAGTTGGAAGTGAGTGATACCATGACGGATTTAACAGCTGAGATTTTGGGGTCTGGGCCCTACCCATTCCCAATAGAACACTCAAATGACAGTATTGCATTTGTCTCATTGTGACACATCCATCAAAATACTGTCACAGACAACAAATCATAATGACACATCATTGAATAAATGACACATTTGTTTCAGTATTGTGACAGATTTGTTCAATAGTAGCAACACATCCATTGAATGACAATGACAGGATTGTAATAAAACAGAAATAAAATCAAATTGACACCTTTACACAATCGGAGTGACGTATCCAGTCAATCAAGGTGACATGACATTGAATCACAGCGATGTATCACTGAATCATTGTGACACATTCATTGACTAACTAACACATTGAAGCCTAGTGATACATTTACTGCATCGTAGTAACATGTCCATCGAATCACGGTGACACATTATTGATTCCATTCTTCCAAAGTGACACATCGATCAGATCATGGTATATTCATCGAGTTATTGAGTCAGGTTCATTGAAGTAAAGTGACACATTCATTGCTTCATAGAAATGTGTTTATTGAATGATAGAGGCACATCTATTGGATCAATAACAACTTCAATCAAACAGTGACACACTCATTGATTCATGTGGCATTCCCTGGAGCACACTGACACAGCTGTCAAACACTGACACACTCAGTGACTCACAGTGACACACTCACTGACTCACACTGACACACTCAGTGACTCACAGTGACACACTCACTGAATCACGGTGACACACTCAGTGACTCACGGTGACACACTCGGTAACTCAGTTACACAATCAGTGACTCACAGTGACACACTCAGTGACTCACACTGACACACTCACTGAATCACAGTGACACACTCAGTGACTCACAGTGACACACTCACTGAATCACGGTGACACACTCATTGACTCACACTGACACACTCAGTGACTCACAGTGACACACTCAGTGAATCACGGTGACACACTCACTGACTCACACTGACACACTCAGTGACTCACAGTGACACACTCACTGACTCACACTGACACACTCACTGAATCACACTGACACACTCAGTGACTCACAGTGACACACTCAGTGAATCACAGTGACACACTCACTGACTCACAGTGACACACTCAGTGACTCACACTGACACACTCACTGACTCACACTGACACACTCAGTGAATCACGGTGACACAC
>NC_063354.1:42068842-42083319 GCF_021869965.1 Rhincodon typus | reverse complement strand
TCAGTGAATCACGGTGACACACTCAGTGACTCACAGTGACACACTCACTGACTCACACTGACACACTCAGTGACTCACAGTGACACACTCAGTGACTCACACTGACACTCAGTGACTCACAGTGACACACTCAGTGACTCACAGTTACACACTCAGTGAATCACACTGACACACTCACTGAATCACAGTGACACACTCAGTGACTCACAGTGACACACTCAGTGAATCACACTGACACACTCACTGAATCACAGTTACACACTCAGTGACTCACAGTGACACACTCAGTGAATCACACTGACACACTCACTGAATCACAGTGACACACTCAGTGAATTACACTGACACACTCAGTGACTCACAGTTACACACTCACTGACTCACAGTGACACACTTGCTCAATAGTGACACTTTAATAAATCCAAGTGACACATTTATTGAATCATTGGCACCTTCATTGAATCAGAGTGACATGTTGCCTTAATAAACAGCACATTCAGAGACGCGGGTTGACCTTTATTAAATGGCTTTGACACAATCAGTGAATGATAGAGACACATTCAATATTTGTGGGCTGGAGGGATGACATATACGCTGAATCAATGACTCGTGTAGAAACATAGCTCCATATTCCTCAGTGAGAAATCAAAGAGCTTTGTTGAACGACGGTAACACATTGTGGTGTGGTCACTGATCGTAGTGACATGTTCATCAGCTCGTAGTACTGCTTACACAAGCAGGTCTAAAAGTGAGGGTAAATGCTCACACGTGGCCCCATCTCGCTTAGGTGGAAGGGGCGGACTGGGTGCCTACCTTATTTAGAATGGCCCCCTGCATCCAAGAGCTGCTTGCCACTCTGAAGGCTGGCGCCTCAGCATCCCCACAGGCAGCACCAGTGCCCTCTGGGTCTGCAACTGGAAGAGGAGGGCACATGGGTGTGTTCCTCGACAACTAGCTAAGTGTGGTTTGAGGAGGGGGCTGCTGGCACCATTTACACAGACCCCAGTGAGGGGCAATGGGTCGCAAGGACAGTCAGTGGTACTACTGTTACAGCGGTAGCCTTTGCCAGAGGGGCACTTAGATCTGGAGGGATAGTCATTCCCATCCAACGGTCCAGGGGTGAATGACAACTGTGGACCCAAGAGTTGATAGAATGCCCTGAAACAAAGCAAGACCCCTCCCAGATCCTGATGGGTGGTTGCCAGGGTTTACCAGAAAGCACAGACTCGCAGTGAAAACTCACTGCATCCATCCTTACTTCTCCTTGTTTAAATGTCAGGGCAAGCAGGGATTCTTAGAGTTTAGGAGAATATTGAAACATGTAGGATCCTGAGGGGGCTTGACAGGGTTGATATGGAAAGGCAGTTTGACTTGCCAGGAAATCTAGAATGTGATGGCATGATTTACAACAAAGGGACTTCCCATTTAAGAGGAAGATGGAGAGGAATTTATTCTTCCAGAGGATTATCAGTGTATGGAATTCCCCATCCCAGAGAGCTGGTCGTTGAATATATTCTGGGCTGAGTTTGAGAGATTTTGAAAGGACAGGAAAAGTCAATGGTTAAAGTGGAGGTGCATGCACATGGAGTTGAAGTCATGATTAGATCATCCTTGATCATACTGAATGGTGGAACAAGTTTCTGGGGCTGAATGGCACATTCCCGCTCCTATGTTGAACGTGAAGAGGCCCTGAATAAACCACTGCAGCTCAGGGTGGAAATGCCACATGGCACTATTCCAAAGAGTAGCAGGGTGGCATTGTAGCTAGATGACAATAGATATACTACTTGTCGCCTTCCTGTCTATGTCCCCACGGGACTGGGAAGCTTACTCCATTGATTGAATAAATAAGGAGAAGTATGCACTTCGGTTTCCTTTCTTTGGTTTCCAAAGAGCATGAAATTAACCATTTAGTTTGCCTGCTAATCTTCATCATGGCCATTCAAGTGCAGCTGATTTCATAACATTTTTGGTACGAAAATGGGAGATGTCCTTTAGTCTGAGAAGTTAAGGAAATGAGAAGTATTGTTAAAAGCACTTTAGCTGTGGAAACATTGATTCATGGAAAGGCACTGGACGTGGGATTCTATTTGATGAATATTTTATGGGAAATTCTATCCATGGGGTATACTGAAAATAATCTATGCATCGAATGTTACAGAGTGAGTTGTTCTTTGTGTGATACTGTATACTCAAAAATAAGTGTGAATGATAAAGGATAACTGATTGATCATGCTGGATTGAGATAAACTTTGGACAGCAAGAAAATAATCAAAATTGAATTTGTTGATGCAGTTGTCTAATTGTTTCATGACAAGAAGTGTTTGTAGTAAGAAATTGTTGGATTTCTAAACAGGGATCTCAGCAATGCCTTTTCTTAAATACAGAAACCTTCAGTTTTTTCTTTCATTTGCTGTATTTTTTGTGCATTAGAACTGTTACATTTCATTTGAAGAGAAGGGAGACATTAAATTAAGTAGATCAAAGTTGAATAAATGTAACTTCAAGTATATTTACTTGAGCACAAATAAGGAGATATTTACTATCACAAGAGAGAAATGTAGTCAAGAATGATGTACCTTAGTGTTTAACTTTATTAATAACATATACCAAGTAAAGATGGGCTTGGAGGTTGATCCTTCATCAACTGGCTATCAGGATGTATTTATTTATTCATTCATGGGACGTGGGTTTTGTGGGTAATTTATTGCTTGTCTTTAGTTTTCCTTGAGAAGGTGCTGGTCCGCTGCTGTCTGAGCCACTGCATTCCATTTGCTGTAGGTAAACCCTCAATGACCTTAGGGAGGGAATACCAGAATTTTGACCCAACAACTGTGAGGGAAAGGCAATATATTTCCAAGTCAGGATGGTGATTAGATGGGAGGGGAACTAGTGGGTGGTGGCGCCCCCATGTACCTGCTGCCCTGTCCATCTAAACGGAAGTGGTCACGACTTTGGAAGGTGCTATTTAAGAACTCTTAGTAAATATCTACAGTGCATCTTGTAGATGGTACACACTGCTGCTAATAAGTTTTGATGGTAGAAGAGGTGGATGTTTGTGGATGTGGTGCAAATCAAGCAGGCTGCATTGTTCTGGACAGTGTCAAGCTTCTTCAGTGTTTTTGGAGCTGTAGTCATCCAGGCAAGTGGGGAGTATTCCATCACACTCCTGACTTGTGCCTCATAGATGGCAGACAGGCTATGGGGAGTCAGGAGGTGAGTTACTCAGGTGCAGTATTCCTAGACTCTGACCTGCTCATGTAGCTGCAGTCTTTGTGTGGTTTGTCCAGTTGTGTTTCTGGATAATGGTAACCGGCAAGATGTTGATAATAGGGGATTCAGTGATGATAATGCCTTTGGATGTCGAGGGGCAATGGTCAGATTCTCTCTTCTTGGAGATGGTCATTGCCTGCTACTTGTGTCGCATAAATTTTACATGTCAGCCTAAGCCTGGATATTATTCAGGTGTTGTTGTTTTTGGACATGGACTGCTTCATATCTGAGGAATTGTGAGTAGTGCGGAAGATTGTATAATCATTGGTGAACATCTCGCATCTGACCTTATGATGGACGGAAGGTCAGTAGTGAAGCAGTTGAAGGTGAAGATGAAGCAGATGAAGAAATGTTGTTCAACATGGAGGGACATTGACCCAAGAAGTGAAGGTGGTACAGAGGAGTGGCATTATCTGATATCAGCAGGAGATTTACTTGCCCATGTTTCACCTCAAACCATGAGGCTTCACAGGGTTCAGAATCAATGCTGAGGACTCCCAGGACAGAGAGTCCATCCAGTTTCATTCACATTTTGAGCCTTCTCAGCGGTTAATACAACCGAGTGGCTTGCTAGGACATTTCAGAGGTTAGGTAAGAATCAATCAGTTTACTGTAGACCTGGAGTCACATGTAGGCCAAACCAGGTGAGGATGGCAATTCTTCTTCCTGAAAGAGCATCAGTGAACCAGGTAGGCTTCAACAATCAGCAATAGTTTCAAGGTCATCACTAGACTATTAATTCTAGATTTTTATGAATTCAATCTCCACCATCTATCTTGGTGGGATTCCGTTCCCAGGTCCCCAGAATATTACCTGGGTCTCTGGGCTTTTTTTGTCCAGTTTATCAGGTTGGTAGGACCTTAATCCAGTATCATTGCCATACTTGCTTCAGTCCCGATCTTGAACATTGTGAAATTAAATGTTGCAGAAATGCATTGTGAAAGTTTATGGCTCTGGAGGAATTAATAGTTACGTTACATTGAGTGCCATCCAGTCCGATGATATCACACAGTCTTAGGGTATCAAGAGTTCAGCTCTGTATAAGCACCCGAAAGGAAGCGCATTCTGTAAAGTTCCTGAGAGTCTCTAGTACTTATGCCTGACTAGTTTTGTAAATGGTACCAATTGCCATCATAAAATAAACTACCTTGTTTCATAACACAAGAGCCTCTGCTTTAGAGTCATTGAGTTGTACAGCACGGAAATGGACCCTTCGGTCCAACTTGTCCATGCTGACCAGATACCCTAAATAAATCTAGTCCCATTTGCCAGCATTTGGCCCATTGCCCTCTAAACCCTTCCTATTCATGCATCCATCCAGATGCCTTTTAAATGTTGTAATTGTACCAACCTCTACCACTTCCTCTGGCAGCTTATTCCATGCACGCACCACCCTCTGCATGAAAATGTTGCCTCTTAGGTCCCTTTTAAATCTTTCCCCCCTCTCACCTTAAACCTATGCCCTTTTGTTTTGGACTCCCCACCCCAGGGACAAGACCTTGGCTATTCACCCTATCCGTGCCCGTCAGGATTTTATAAACCTCTATACAGTCACCCGTCAGCCTTTGAAGCTACGGGGAAAATAGCCCCAGCCCATTCAGCCTCTCCCTGTAGCTCAAACCCTCCAGCCCTGGCAACGTCCTTATAAATCTTTTCTGAACCCTTTCAAATTTCACAACATTTTTCCTATAGAAAGGAGACCAGAATTGAACACAGTATTCCAAAAGTGGCCTCACCTATGTCCTGTACAGCTGCAACATGACCTCCCAACTCCTATACTCAATACGCTGACCAATAAAGGCAAGTGTACCAAACGCCTTCTTCATTATCCTGTCCTTCTGGGACTCCACTTTCAAGGAACTTGCTTAGATTCTCCACATAGAGATAATAAGATTGATGACAGTAATCTATGCAAACCAGTATACTACATGTGAGTGGCATTCATATCTGGAAATGCAACAAAAAGCATTGCAAGTCCCAGAATTTAAGTTTCTTTTCCTGAGTTATACAAGAACAATGCACTATCTCGTATCTCATGTGAAAATCTAGATAGGAGGGATCAATGCAGGATGTAACATTGTTCTGTTTATAAATTGGAGTCATGGATGCAAGTAGGCAACCTTACCAATGTGGAAGGTACACAATAATGTAAAATAACAACAAATTACACTGCAGTTATAACACTTTCAAATTGGGGGGTTTAGTGTGGCCACTGATTTTCTGCTTGGCTGCAAGATCACTTCCTATTAGTCCACTGCCACTTTTGTTAAAGCTGAACCTAATCCCAGAGCTCAGATACTTGGATGAATGTGCTGCTCAGCAATTAGTGCCTTGAGCTGTTTAGTTTGAATCCCAGCTTTGTGGACAAGTAAGAGATAATCTGAAGCCCATGAAGACTGGAATTCCAATCCGTAAACCACAAGCTGCCACTTATGATCATTTCCTGTATGGAACCATTCTGTCCATCAAGTAAATCCAGTGAAGCTTGGTGCCTGGTGTTTATCTCAAGGTCACAGTCCAAACCAGATCTTGGTTAACTTGATGTCTGGCAAACCGATTTCAAGAGATTCAACGTCAAGCCTAATTTTAATTTATTCATAAACAGGACTGGATACAGGTTTGGGACTTTGTTTATTCATTCACTGGATGTGGGCATCACTGGTCAGACCAGGCCAGGATTTACTGCCAATCCCTAATTACCCAAAGGGCAGTTATGTATCAACCACATTGCTGTGGGTTGGGAGTTGCATGTTGGCTAGACCAGGTAAGGGCAGCAATTTCCTTCCCTAAAGGGCATTAATGAACCAAATGGGCTTTTCTTGAGAGAGGTTTCATGTTTATCATTAGACTCTTGACTTCAAATTTTTATTGGATTCAAATTCCACCATCTGCCATAGCAGGATTTGAACCTGTATCCACAGAGAATTAGCAGAGTCTTTAGATTAATAATCTAACAACAATACCACTGGGCTATTACAAATTTTCAGCAAATGGGATGTCCAGCTCCAAGGGGAGATAATTGGCTCTAGATGGGCCTATCACCCAAATGAGGGTGGGATTATCTGTTTCAGAGAGTTGATTGGCTGGCTGTCCTGTTGTCTCAGTAGCACCAATGGTAGCAGTGGTCAGGGCTGGAACTGCGCTCAGTCCCCAATTCTGAAAGCTGGAGTCTCGGACCAGGGAAGGGAGGCTTGTGTGGGGACAGTGTGGGGAAGAGGATAATAGGCTTCTCGATCAAGGGATGGGCACTCTTTCTGGGAACACACCTTGTTGGGGGCAGTTGGTGGGAAGGTGCCCAATAGGGAAAGGTAGACATTCGAGGGCATGCCCTCTCTTCACACACAAGGCTTAGAGTTATAGGATAATACAGCATGAAAACAGGCCCTTCAGCCCAAACTGGTCCATGCTGACCATGGTGCCCACTCAGCTAGTTCCAATTGCCCGCATTTGGTCTATATCGCTCTAACCCCTTCCCATCCAGGTACCTATCCAAATATTTTTTAAATGTTGCTATTGTTACTGGCTCAACCACTTTCTCCGGCAGCCATTCCACACACATGCCATTCTCTGCGTGAAGAAGTTGCCCCTCAGGTCCTTCTTAAATCTTTCCCCTCTCACCTTAAACCTATTCCCTCTAGTTTTCAATTCCCCACCCCTGGGGAAAAGACTATATGCATTCATCCTATCTATGCCCCTCATGATTTTATACACCTCAGTAAGGTCACCCCTCATTCTCCTACATTCCTCGGAATAAAATCCTATCCTGGCCAACCTCTCCCTATAAGTCCGGCCGACTAGTCCTGGCCACATCCTCGTAAATCTTCTTTACACACTTTTCAGTTTAACTACGTCTTTCCTATAACAGGGTGACCAAAACTGGACTATTCCAAGTGCGGTCTCACCAGTGACTTATACAACTGTAACATAATGTCCCAACTCCTATACTCAATGCCTCGACCGATGAAGGCCAGCATGCTAAATGCCTTCTTCACCATCCTGTCTACCTGTGACGCTGCTTTCAATGAATCATGTACTTGTGTTCCTAGGTCCCTCTGTTCCACAACATTCCTCAGGACCTTACCATTTACAGTATAAGTCCTACCTTAGTTTGACTTTCTGAAGGGCAACACCTCACTCCTATCTGTATTGAATTACATTTGCCAATCCTCAGCCCATTTCTCCATCTGATCAAGATCCCTCTGTAATTTTTGATAACCTTCCTCAGTATCAATGATACCTCCTAATTTTGTATCATCTGCAAGCTTACAAATCACCTTGTACATTCACATCCAGATCATTTATGTAAATAACGAATAACAAATGTCCCAGCACCGACCTCTGTGGCACACCACTAGTCACAGGCCTCCAGTCCAAGAAACAACCTTCAACCATCACCCTCTGCTTCCTACCACCGAGCCAATTTCGAAGCCAATTAGCTAGTTCTCTCTGGATCCCATGCAACCTAACCTTCATGACTAGCCTGCCAAGCGGGATCTCGTCAAAGACCTGACTAAAGTCAATTTAGACAACATCCACTGCCCTAACCTCATCTATCCTCTTGGTTACCTCTTCGAAAATCTCTAAAAGATTTGTCAGATATGACTTCCCGTGCACAAATCCATGCTGACTATCCTTAATCAGACCTTGACTATCCGAGTCCTGTCCCTCAGTATTCTCTCCAATATCTTGCCTACCGCTGATCTCAGGCTCATTGGCCTATAGTTCCCTGGCTTGTCTTTGCTACCTTTCTTAAACAATGGAACAACATTAGCCACCCTCCAGTCTTCTGGAACTTCACCAGTGGCTAAAGATGAAGCAAAAATCTCTGCAAGGGCCTCTGCAATTTCTTCCCTAGCCTCCCACAACATGCGAGGATGGACTTGAGCAGGCCCAGGGGAATTTATCCACCTTAATGTACTTTAAGGCTGCAAACAGCTCCTCTCTGGTAATGTGGATGTGGTCCAAAACATCCCCACTTGTTTCTCTTATTTCCTTAGCATTCACGATTCTCTCCACAGTAAATACTGAGGAGAAGTATTCATTAAAAATCTCCCCCATCTCCTGTGGCTCCACATGTAGACAGCCATGTGGATCTTTAAGGGGACCTATTGTCTCCCTAGCCACCCTCTTACTCTAAATATAGCTATAGAACCTCTTGGGATTATCTTTAACCTTATCTGCCCAATCAATCTCGTACCTTCTTTTTGCTCTTCTGATTTCCCTGTTGAGTGCGCTCCTACACTTTTTATAGTTATCTAGGGATTCACTTGAGCCTGACAGCTTAAACTCAATGTATGCCTTCTTCTTTTTCCTGACCAGAGCCTCAATATCCGTCGTCAGCCAGATATCACTCAACCTGCCAGCTTTTCCCTTCACCATCACAGCGACATACTGTCCCTGGACTCTTGATACCACCAGTTTAAAAGCTTCCTATTTGCCAGTCATTCATTTTCCTTCGAACAGAGTCACCCCATCGACCGCTTCTAGATCCTGCCTAATGGCCCCAAAATTGGCTCTGCTCCAGTTTAGTACCTTAACCTGTGAACCTGCCCTATCTTGTTCCATAACTATGTTAAAACTAAGAAACTCATGCTCACTGGATCCAAAGTGCTCTCTGACTGGCACTTCAGTCGCTTGTCCGACCTCGTTTGCTAAGAGGAGGTCCAGTGTTGCACCCTCCCGAGTAGGGCTCTCTACATATTGATGTAGCAAACTTTCTTGGACATATTTGACAAATTTCACCCCGACCGGGCCTTTTACACTCTGGGTAGCCCAGTCAATACTGGGGAAGTTAAAATCTCCAAACAATGCTACTCTATTATTCCTACAGGTATCTGCAATCTCTCTACACATCTGTTCCTCTAGTACCCGCTGGCTATTTGGGGGTCTATAATACAGTCCCAAAAGAGTGACCATCTCCTTCTTGTTTCTAAATTCTAACCATATTGGCCTCATTTGATGGTCCCTTAAGAATATCCTCTCTGAACAATGTTATGATGTCCTCCCTTATCAAAAGGGCAACTCCCCCTCCCTGCTTACTTGCACTTCTGTCACATCAGTAGCTTCTGTATCCTGGAACATTAAACTGCCAGTCCTGCCCTTCTCTTAGCCATGTTTCTGTTATGGCTATAACATCCCAGTCCTCAGAGCCAATCCATGCTCTGAGCTCATGTGCCTTACCAGTCAGGCCTCGTGTAATGAAATAAATGCACTTTAAACCAGAAGTCTTTTCCCTCCCTTTACTGTGTCCCTGGCTATCCTGAGTAGTAAACTTGCTCTCAATGGCTAATGGACAGCAGTGACTGGTACATGACCCTTTGTGGTAGTCAATGTCAAAATCTCCCTTCAAGTGAGTGATATTGGACTCATGACCAGAACTTGGATGACAATTTGTGTAATCGTGAGGATGTATAGACCTGCCAAACAGATTCCTTACCATTTTAAACTTCAGCTATTAGATCTTGTCTCAGATGCCAGTCAGACTGACTTCTGTTTGCTTAAGTTAATTATCACAGCGCAGCGCGATCGATTATAAGATCTCACAATATGCTCTTTTAAAATGAAAAAAATAATGATGCATTTAGGAGCAGGGACAGTATCTCTTTTATCAGGGTTGATGAGGTTAATTGCTCCTGATAGACTAATGTGCGGTGATTATGACTCAACACATGCTTTTCAAACCTCAGATGGTAACGTTCTTTTGCCATTAAAACTGAACATTTTTACTTACAATTGATGGCTCCAAAAATGGTGCTGGAGGAGAAGAGATTCTAAGAGAAACTGACCTAATTAGTGGCCATAAAAGCCTTCCAAGCATTCAACTTCATTAAGATAGGAACATATCTATACATATGTCCTGTCCTGAGCACAGTACACCAAAGCAAGTATTGCTCCCCTAAAGAAAGACACTGACATAAGGCATCTGAATGGCTATATGAATAGGAAGGGTTTAGAGAGATATGGGCCAAATGGTGGCAAATGGGACTAGATTTATCTAGGATATCCGGTTGGCATGGACGAGTTGGACCTAACGGTCTGTTTCCATGCTGCACATCGACTCTGTGACATTGTATCAGATCAATACAACAAGAAATACAGGATGTATAAACAGTGCATCCCAGCCTGAGATCAGGCCTGGATTAATCTAGAACATTCTGTGGAAATGATTTTTCCAGTCTTTTCTGAGTATTGGTGAGTGTGCTAAGTGACACGTAACATGACGCCCTTAGACAGCAAGATAACTCACTAGATCGCCATCTAATCAGCCTGTGAAGAGTTGACAAACAATAAACCTGAGCATCTCGCCCAATCACAGGCTGTAATCTGGTGACCCGAGTTACCAGAAGCTGCCAGCCAATCAGAGCCTGCTTCTTCTGGTCTATTCAGGCCTACACCTTGTGGGGATTCAGTGGAGAGAAGGTGAGTCATTTTTTAAAATATTTTCTTCTTGTGGGGTGGGATCACGTGAGGGGGTGTTAAGGATGGGGTCAGAGGTAAAGGCAGCAGGATGGCTTTCAGAGCCCAACCTCTTGTTTCCATTGATTCTGGGGTCAATCGGAGGCAGCTTCCTCAACAAAGCAGGCAGGTCACCATAGGTTCCTTATCAGGAAAGTAGCCACCTTTCGCATCCACTGGGGAGACAAGTGATCAGGGAGGTGCTGAGTTGAGGCCATTAATGACCCATGGACATTCTTGCCCTGCTGTTAATTGCAAAGGTGCTGAGATTCTCATGTAGGCAAAATCACCTAATTATTTGCCCTTGTCACCACCTAGTGGTATTATTATACGGTATTATTGCTGGACTGTTAATCCAGAGACCCAGGTAATGATCTGGGGACCAGGGTTCAAATCCTGCCATGGCAGATGGTGGAATTTGAATTCAATAAATATCTGGAATCAAGAGTCTAATGATGACCATGAAACCATTGCCGATTGTCAGGAAAAAAAACCCATCCGGTTCACTAATGCCCTTTAGGGAAGGAAACTGCCATCCTTACCTGGTCTGGCCTACATGTGACTCCAGACCCACAGCAATGTGGTTGACTCTGAACTGCCCTCTGGGTAATTAGGGATGGGCAATAAATGCTGCCTAGCCAGTGACACCCTCATCCTGTGAATGAATAAAGACCAGCTCTCTCATCATCATCTCTAGGAGGGAGAAGATCTTTTAGTTCTAACTCCTTGTCCTGTAGCTAGAATTTAGATGATATTCCTAAAATGTTGTATCAGACTTTGGTTAGATCACATATGGGGTTCCGTCAATGGTCCTGTTTCAGTGAAGGTAAATTCATCACAGTCCCAAAGGGCTACTCTCTCATTAGACAGAGTGTGTTGGTGGCAACTTAACCTGATCCTTAAGAGATATCGGAGAAAGCACAGAAATAACAAGAGTTTATTAGATAAAAGCAAAATACTGCAGATAGTAGGGATCTGAAATTAAAACAGAAGGTGCTGGAGAAACCCAGCAGGTCTGGCAGCATCTTCCGATGAAGAGTCAGACTCAACTCAAAATGTTAACTCTGGTTTTCTCTGCAGATGCTGCCAGATCTGTTGAGTTTCTACTGCAATTTCTGCTTATGTTTCAGATTTCCAGCATCTGCAGTTCCTTGTCTTATTATAGGTATAACAGTTGTCTTACTCACAACTACTCAACCCTTATTGAAAGAAGTGGTTACACTGTTTGGAGAGTTACTGATATTTTGCCGATATTTTCCAACTAAGGGAAGTGGATGAGTGCAACTACTGTCTAGTTCTGCTTAAAATCTGTAAAGTGGAGGTGCTGATGTTGGCCCGGGGTGGACAAGGTCAGAAATCACACGACATCAGATTACAGTCCAACAGGTTTATTTCAAAACACAAGCTTTCTGAGCCTTGCTCCTTCTTCAGGTCCTTTTACGGTCCTTAAAATCCGTAGTGAGGTGTTCTTGTGGTACAGTGGTAATACCCCAGCTTCTGAGCTAGGAAGCCTGGGGTCAAATCTGACCTGCTCCAGGGGAATGTACTAACATCCTGAACAGATTGTTTACAAACTGTCTAAAATCAGCAGCATGGACATTATCTGAAACCATTATTAATGATAAAATACACTTCCATTTCGAGAGATTTGGGTTAACCCAAGGAGAGTGGATGTGTTAAGAGACAAAAACCAGCCTGACTAATGTAACTGAATTGTTGGAAGTAACCGAAATGATCAAGCAAGGAGATTTGGCAGATGTTGTAGCTATGGACATTCAAAAGTTATTGAACAAAGTGCCAGATAGGAGGCTTGTTAAAAAGATGGGATCCTGTAAAATAAAGGGGAAATTGGTTGTTCACTATGGAATTAGTTCAATGACAAGAAGCAAAGGGTGATAGTAAATGGGTGCTTTTCAGACTGGGAGGTGGCAAGGGTTACTTCTGGTTCCACTACTCTTTCCAATTTTAATAAACGATTCAGATGCGGGAACCACGTTATAACATTTTCAACTGATATTAAACTTGGGAACTTGGTAAGTAGTGATAGGGATAGTTATATATCTTGAAATGACAAAGACAGATTGGTGAAAGGGGCCAGTGGAGTTTCACACAAGAGACATTTGGGCTGATGAACTCTAGGATGACTGCCATGGAGAGACAATACACTGTGTTTGGCACATTCCTGCACCCTGTCACTGAACAGCAAAACCTTGGTCCCCATTTTAATCATTTTATTTGTGGACTGTGGACTGAAAATGAGATAAGTAGACACTACCTTCAAAAAGAGAAAATGTACAGGGAGCTGTTTGAGACTTGGAAGAAACAAGAAATGATAACTGATACTTATGAGGCAACATTATATTTCTGGCAACCTTGAGACAAATTGGCACCATCGGCAGTGGAATCAGGAGTGCTCAGCATAGTAATAACCCTCTGATTGGTCAGGTTGCAGATTAGCATAGATCCTGTGAGGGAAATGTAAGAATACCTCTAGGAGCTTGCTGTATTAGAATTTCTCTGTCTCTGTGAAGTTGCTCTGACAATTCTCCAACCTATGCTATTCATGTCTTGTCTGTTTCATTTTGCACATCTATGCGAGTGTGAGTCATGGGAACTTAGAAAGGGTTAAGTTGAAGTTGTATAGTCATAAATTGTTAACTTACTTTTCCTTTTTCCTGCCATTGATTAGGAAAATCAGTTTTGTTATAGTAAATATTTATTTTTGTGTCAATGACAAAAATCTGGCATGTATTTCTTTTAACCCAGATCAGGCAGGCAGATAAATTAGGCTTTTAGGAAGTTTAACTGAAATGTTCACACTTGTGATGACTCCAGAACAGTGATACTCAAAACCAACACATTCCCTCAACTGTGTTGAGATATCTTGGCGGCAGGAGGGCTGTTGAAAAGCAGAGGGATTACTTGGGGTTATGCACAGCATATTGACCCCAGTTATAAGGATGCTGGACAGGCTTTCTTGTAACTTCCCTCATTCTTCCCTCATATTATTCTTCTAACTTCCCTCTGAGGCAAAGCCGCTGTCGTTGCAGGACCCAATCTGGTGCAGTGCTTCAGACGAGAGACCTGGGCAGTGTTTAAATAGTGAGCTTTGATTAGAACTGAAAGCTTCAATTAATCCAATCCAATATCCTGTTTGCTTTAGTTACAGTTTCTCTCCATTGAGCACGAACTTCAAATGAAAAAGACCAGCTTCATTCTCAGTCCTCAGGGAACACTTTCCCCAGATCCATCAACTGCAAGTTTTTTAATTTCAGCAGTCTTATTGAAAGCTATTTTGGGAGGTTGTATAAAACTCACTTTGGCCCATATCCCTTACTTTTTTTAAAAATTGTTTTCAGATTTGGTTTTTCATTTGAATTGGCAGTGACAAGTCAAAAACTGACAGACACACTGTTGAGATATTTCAACTGTTGGTTTGAACTGTCAGGGACTTTGGTTTACTGTATTGTGAGTTAACCTTTAGGTCAATATCTTCATAAACATAAGAAGATTACAGATTGACCACAGTTCTTATACCTGCCCCAACTGATGACTATAATTACACTGCAACCTCTGTCTGACTACTTTGCTACTTTGAAAGACACACAGTGCTGAGGGAGTACCACACTGTCAGAGGGTCAGTGCTGAGGGAGTGCCGCACTGTCAGAGGGTCAGTGCTGAGGGAGTGCCGCACTGTCAGATGGTCAGTGCTGAGGGAGTGCCGCACTGTCAGAGGGTCAGTGCTGAGG
>NC_063354.1:42055481-42068442 GCF_021869965.1 Rhincodon typus | reverse complement strand
GATGCTGCTTGGCCTGCTGTGTTCATCCAGCTCTACACCTTGTTATCGCAGATTCTCCAGCGTCTGCAGTTCCTACTATCTCATGAGCTACACTGTCACAGGTTCAGTGTTGAGGGAGCGCCACACTGTTTGAGGGTCAGTACTGAGGAAGTGCTGCACTGTCAGAGGGTCATTACGGAAGGCGAGCTGTATTGTCAGAGGTTCAATAACTGAGCGAATGCTGCACTATGAGAGGGGTAATACTGAGGGTAGTTTGCACTGTCAGAGGGTTAGTACTGAGGGAATGCACTGTTGTAGGGTCAATCCTGAGGGAGTGCTGCACTGTCGGAGGGTCAGTGCTGCGGGAGTGTCGCACTGTCAGAGGGCCAGTACTCTGGGAGTGCCGCACTGTCAGAGAGTCAGTACTGAGCGAGCGCAGCAGAATTCAAATAGCCTATCCTTCCAGTGTTGATCAGAAAGATCCAGAAAATATCAAGAAAGTTCATGCAGAATGGCTTAATGCATGAATTGACAGCAGGATTAACAGACTCCACCTCATGTGAGGTAGACAGCAACTCCAAGAATCTTTTGCTCAGTTTGCTTGAAAATTCACAGTAAAGTATATGAGTGTGATCTTTCCGAAGAGGAACTGTCAGAGATCGTTGAGTCACTGATGGCCTTTTCATAAAATAAGCCTCGAGGAAGAATAGTTTGGACAAGGAAGAGGTGGCCAATGACAATTTACTTGAGGATGCATGCAAGTATGAAGTCATAGTGGCAAAACTAACAATAATTACATGTTTTAGGGATACAGCCAACAATATTGCTCCAGTCAGCAAAGAGCACCAAATTAACACAATCTGTTACAGACGTGATTTGTTGTAACCAACCAGAAGCTGCTCACCTTTCTTGATAGCCATAAATTTTGTGGGACAGAGAGACATTGGGCACGTAGGTGCAGGAAACCTGGCTCCAAAGGCTCAACCAGATCCCAGAATACAATACCCACAAGGCCAGCAAGAGAACAGGGGCAAAAAGAAGGTGTTAAGAAGGTGCATAAATACAAATATCAACCCATACAAAGACCATGACATTCCTTTACATGCTGACGCTCTTGACCACAAAGTTGAAGATATTCTCAAAGATCATTTATTACACATTGATAAGAATCAACGAGAAAAGTTGTATTTGGCAAGTGCCATTAATAAGAAACAACAAGAATTGAAAAGCATCATTACCCAGCTGACAGAATATGAAGAAGTACCCAAAAGATGTATTTCACAGGGATGAATGTGGGACATCACGCTAAGTTGTCCTCAATCTGTATTCCTTCCAAGGCTTGAGGTGTGGTTCCTGGAACAATGCTGCTGGTGTGATTTAATCAGAGCTTAACCATAACATCTGCTCTTCCATTCTCCATCTCAACTTGTAAATGGCAGCATTTCAAAAGCCATTTATTTGCGTTCTTGGCACAGATTTTCCAGTCCCTGTATCAGACAGACCAGAAGTGCTCCACAAGATACATATTGGGAACTTGCTGAATGCACTAAACAATGGGAATTTTCTGAAATGTTTGGACTTCCAGTGGACAATTCCTTTGTTACCTGGGGATAATAAAGCTCCAACTTGTTCTTTGAGTCAGAGACTTTAGAATGTTCTGACATACTTACCTGAACTGTTCCTTAGGAAATGTTAGGCAGAAAAATTCTAAATAATCTCCTGTGTAACTATGCAACAAAACCCTCCCCCTGACAGTTCTCCTCAATTCCACAATCCCCAGTTCCCCAGCCCAAGCTGAATAACTTCCACCACCAGGCTCCCGACTGACCTACCAACTCCTTCTCAATGCCCCGCGTCCCCTCCAACCCCCTCACCCTTCCTAGACCCAAGCCAATCAACACCCATTCCCTGAATCCACCCCTGAGCCTCTTCACACTGCATGGCTTGAACAAACTCTATACACTGTCATCCTACCCATCTTTCACCTGCCCCTCGCCCATTTACCTCATCCACCCTCGCCCCTCAACCCATTTAACTCATCCACACTACCCCCTCACCCACTTACCTCGCCTTAGCCACTTACACCCTTATGGTCTTACTTACTGGAATGCCATACAAAGGGGTGCGAGCTGTGCAGATTTTCTCAGCTGCTCACCCTGAGCTTTCCTGCGCTGAGTGTGTTCTGCACGACCCCCCCCCTCCATCGGAGATTTGGCCAGGGGTTAAGTGGACTGTTTATTTGTCTGATCAGGGTTGAAAACAGACAATCCTGATCAGAAGATATTTGCAGATCATTGATTTCTGTACCAATCCATGGCCGTCTAATTCTGTGCCCATCCACCTTTAAATGGTTTTCAATCTCCAATACTTCCAACCTTTACCATTTAGGACGCAGTCTAAATCTCCCAGTTGATGTTTTTCCATATGGAAGCCAATTTGTGACAGTTTTACCCATTCACTTAATCTGTTAACCCTGCTTTCTAATTTGACATTTTATCTACAGTGCTTAAAATTCCACCTAGTGTTGGTCATTAGCAAACGTGGAGAACTGGCTTTCTATTTCACAATTGAAATTGCTAACAAATGAAGTGAATAGCTGAGGCCCCAACACAGATTCTCTTTTCTTTTAACTCATTTGAGGATGTGGGCATCACTTGCTGAGCCAGCATTTAATGCCCATCCCTCTGCTATAGAGTAGGTGGTGGTACTATAATAAAATACAATTGGTTCATCAGGCACAATCTACTCTTTACTAATTCGTGGGATGCTCTCTCAGTAACTGAAAATCTGTTATCTGTGTTCAGTAACTCATTCTTTAATTAGAAGCTGGAGTAACTTGCCAACAGCTGATTTTGAGCTACTTGCTTTATAATTTTGTGGATTCCCTTACCTTTCTGAGGTAACAGAGTGACACATACAATTTTGGCAATCTAAAAGGATGGTCTCTTAATTAAGAGAGCTCTGGAAGATTATAGTTAAGGTATTTGCAATGATTTCGCTCACTCCCTTTAATAACTGGGATGAAAATAGTGTGATCCTGGGATTTGCTGCTCTTTAGCATCATTATGGCATGTGGTTCGCATTATCTAGTTTGTTACTCATTGTAAACTGTGCTTTTGCATCTGTCCTGGATTCCAGGATCTGTGCTAGTTTTTTTCATTCATCTTGGGCTTGTTTTCACTTTTAGTTTATTTTAGTTATTAGCTCTTTATTTGTCTTTGGGTTTTTCTTGGGTAAGTTGATGTCTTTGTTCCCAGAGATATAAACTGATTTTGTATCACTTTGGCCTAAATTCTTGATTTTTCTTCACTCAAGCCATCAGCTTCCATTATCATCGTATCTCTGAGTCTAACACCAATTTCAGGGCTTGACAAAAATGCAAAATAACATAGAAGTCCTGAAGGAGTGCTTTGTCATTTATTGTTCCACCAAAGGCTGAGTTGTGTAATCCCACATTCACCCAGAACAAAACCAATCAATCGGTCTGATGACAACCCTTTGGTTACGCTCAACACCAGTTATCTCTGTTTGATAAGACAGCAGGGCTATGGTGACTTACCTTTCAAAGTTGCTAAAAGCACCAATGAAAACTTAAACAATTTTCAAAGGTGTTAGACTGGGTTCTTTTTTGTTTAGCAATCTGAATAATAACTACCTATGAACAACCACTCTGGCTCTGAAAAAAGAAATTTATATTTGTGAGAAGTTATTTTAAATGTCTTCTTTTATGAGTGAATACTGCTATGATCTAGCTGTACTGCTCACAAAACAAAGGTTTTCACTGTACTTAGGTACATGTGACTGCAATAAATCAAATCAGAATTTTCTTAAAGTGGAATTTTAATGTTATAAGTGGTCCCTTATGTTATTTCCACTTCTCTCGTTACCCCATATGGATGTCTTAAACTTTATCTTGCTCTCTGTGAAATGTTTAAGTCATAATTGGTCATGAATCCTTCTTATTTCCTGGTTGCCTGGCTATTTGAGTGCTTTAAGATTCAGGCCACTTGATGGTATCGCTGCAGTTCGATCTAGGAAATTCACATTCAAATACTCTACAATCCTTTTGAGAGAGTTCAAGGCTTCACAACAGACGTTGTTAGATCTTTCAAGGTAGTTGTGTTCATGGTCAGTGGGGAGTGCTCTTATTTCACAACAGACAACAAACTCTGGAGTGATGAATTATTTCTGAACACCTCTGTATTCATAGACAAGCCCTTGTTTTCTGTGAGTTACATCACCTAAGTCTTGAATCTTAGTAAAAACTGAAAGAACTGCGGATGCTGTAAATCAGAAACAAAAACAGAAGTTGCTGGAAAAGCTCAGCAGGTCTGGCTTCGGGGACCCGAAACGCTAACTCTGATTTCTCCGCTAACTCTGACTCTGATTTCTCCGCTAACTCTGATTTCTCCGCTAACTCTGACTCTGATTTCTCCGCTAACTCTGATTTCTCCGCTAACTCTGATTTCTCTTCACAGATGCTGCCAGACCTGCTGAGCTTTTCCAGCAATTTCTGTTTTTGTTCTCGAATCTTAGCAGCCATTTTGCATTTCTCTCTTTCAAACATAATGTTCAAAGCAATCATATTATGATTACTATTTATTCATTATTCATGCACCATTAGATTGTTAACTAATCTGGTTTACTGCTCATTATTAAATCTAATATATTCTTATTGGTTAGTTTCATATTGCTCAGGAAACTATTTCTGCAACTTTTGCTACCTTTCTGACAGGTGCTGATTTGAACATAAGAGTTGATGTATCATTCAGTGTGATCATGGCTGATCAATTCTTGGCCTCCACTGTATTTTCTTACCTGTTTCCCAAGTTTGTTGATATTCCTGTAGTTCAGGAATCTGTCTGTTTCAGCCATGAAATATAACACATTGGATTAACAACACAGAAAGAGGCTATGCCACAGTGAATGGCCCATTGGTGTCTCCTCCCATCTTTTCTCATTTACCTCTACTGTCGTAATCCCCTATTCCTTTCTCCCTTATATGCGTTATCATCACTGCATCGATACTATTCACATCCAGTGGTAGCAGCTTCCACATTTCCTCCACTCCTTGTGAGGAGTTCCTTCTGAATTCCTAATTAAATTCCTTTGCGCTTAACCTCTGTTGATTGTCACTCATGATGCTCCTTCCCATAACAGGAATTACTCTATGTGTCCACTCTACCAAAACATTTAATCATTCTAAAGATTTCTATTCTGTGATTCCTTCATTTCTCAAAAGAGAAGAGACACAGCTTTCAAGTTGGATTGAAACAATGGGCAGGGATATGGGGAAAGCGCAGGACATTAGCACTAGGTAATAGAGCTAGGGGTAGCATGATGGGCCAACTGGACTCCTTCTGCACCGCAGCATTCTGTGAATCCTTTCTAGACATGTAAACCCACCTATTTCTTCTATTATCCTTGTACATCTCCTCTGCACTATCTCCAGAACCTCCATATCCCTTTGAATGGGAAGTTGAACTGCACACAATCCTCTGAAGATAGAATTTTACATTGCGCTAGGTGCCCATAAACACCATCTCCGCACACCTTCCACTTGGTGTCGATGTCAGAAGTGAATTTGCCCCTTTCTGGCAGGTTATGCCACATCCATTGGAGGCCTGGTAGTGCATTAATCGGCCCAGGGTGAGACACTCGGCTCCATTTAGACAGAAGCACCATCTCCAAGAGAAGCCAGCCATTTGATTGGCCACAGCTCTCTCATAACCCTGCCACTGGAAGTAATCCTACTGTTGGGACTGTACCCACTCACTGATGAAGATCATCATTGGAACCAAATGGGGGTTGGAAGGTGGAGCATCAGGAAAATTGTTGGGGCCAGGCTGGGAGATCCTGCCAGGAGGAATGGGGTGGAGTGAGCAGACCTGGAGAGTTGAAGGTCAGTGGGTGGTTGTGGAAGGTGACCTTTGCAGAAAGACTCTAAAGGGACAAGAGAATGAGCCACTCCTACCCACTCATGCCTGCCACCAGCCTGAGTTGATGGACTTCTCACTTGGTGCCACCATCCATGCCATGGAAGATTAAAGAGTGGTGACAGGCAGTAAGCGTTGAGGTTCCATGGCATTAACCCAATTCTTCACCCCATACGTAGCTGCCAAATGACTGCTGGCAAATGTAAACGATTGACCTAAATGTGGCACGATGACAATTCAGTGCGGATTTCACATCATTTCCCTATTTCTTAATTTTATCCCTCTTGAGATACAGCCTAGTTCTACATTCCTTTTGCCCTAATTACTTGTTTTATTTGCTCATTGTTTTTTGGTTTTCCTGAGCATGGGGGTACAGCAGCCCTGTGCCTACCTTTAAGGACATCAATTGGTCTAAGGGTAGGAAAACCACTTGTCACATTCGCAGCCCCAGCCAGCATTCCCAATTTTATAACCCTGTCAATCCCTACAACCTGCAAGCTGGATCCTATTGGCAAATTTGAGGAAATGGATATAGACCTTCATTGCAAGGGTGTATGTTGTATAAAAATAGGAACATTTTGCTGTAACTGTTGAGGGATGATGTTGAGACTCCAAATAGAATGTCTTAGATAGTTTTGGCTTCCCTATTTAAGGAAGAATGTTCTATCCCTAGAGCCAGTTCAGAAAAAGGTCAAATATGCCTTAAAATTAAAATCTCCATGTGAACCCACCCGACCTTCACACCATGTTTGTTTAATTTCCACATTTATACAATCTACCACTTCACAGCTGCTAACAGGTAGACTATACACAATCTTAGAATCCCTACAGTGTGGAAGCAGGCCATTCAGCCCATTGAGTCCACACCGACCTTGCAAAGAGCACCCCACCCAGACCCATCCCCATCCTGTATTTCGATTGGTTAACCCACCAAGCCTGCACATCCCTGGACACTATGGGCAATTCAGCATGGCCAATCCACCCTAACCTGCACATCTTTGGATTGTGGGAGGAAACCCACACAGACACAGGGAGAACGTGCAAACTCCACACAGACAGTCATCCGAGGCACTGTGAGGCAGCAGTACTAACCACTGAGCCACTGTGCCACAACTCCCACTTCAGTTTTATGTATCTTCCTATTTATGACTTCTATCACAAACTCATCAGTACCTTGTTACCTCTTGTTACATCCTCTGAACAACAAAAGTATTTCGTTCTTAATCCTAAAGCTAATCTTCCTCTTGGCCATATTCCCGATTGAATTTGAATTAGATTTAGCTTTATTGTCATATGTACTCACCTGAGTTACAGTGAAAAGTTTACAAGTCTCCAATTACAGCGCCATCTTAGGTACAAAGGTACCTATGCACAGATTCTTAAGTACAAATTCTCACAGAAAGATTAGCAAAATAAAGAAATAATAAGTTCAGTATTGCAGACCTTCGAGCTATCTTCAGTACAAAAGTACAAAATCATAGGAATAAATGAGAAAAATAAAGAAATATAAAGTTCAGAATAACAGTGCTTCTAACCCAGTCTGTGCCAGGTCTCATCCCCAGTACACACTGGGCTTTACCTCAAGGCTCTCGAAGCACAGACTCTGCTCTGGATTCACCTCAAGGCCAGGAGTCTGCGCTGCGGCCAGGAGTCCCTGATGACTTCACTCAAGGCTCAAGGATGGGAGTTAAGAAGCAAGAAGAAAAAATACAAAAACAGCCAAAAAAAAAGAAAAGAAACAGTTGGAGCAGATGAGCTCTGGCTGGGAATTCTTACTCCTCTGCAATCTTGGAGGAAGGTTGTTCTTGTGAATTTAATTGTGTGGCATAGTTAGTTCCTAGTCTGGAATGCCTTCTACTTATATATACAATACCTTTCATAATCTCAAGACATCCTAAAAACACTTTTGAGAAAATGAAGTGTTGTGCTATATGTGGTTTAACAGACCATGAGTTTGCTTATATGCAGACAGCCCAAGTCTTCCAAAGGAAATAAGTATCTACCTATACCTCCATCTCGCTAGCTAAAAGTATAAAATGAAAGGAGCTAAATGTTTCTTTAGTAAAGCGGTCCAGCTATAACTCAGTGTCAATTCTTCAATCCCCAGTATCTGCTTTACAATGGGCTTCTGCTGTTCATTGGAAATGTAATGAATGGCAGTACAGCAGTGTAATTGTGTCGTTCTGGAATTTCACAAAGATTGGGGATAATCTTTGAATTCAGTGATGTTGGTTGAGGCAAACTATTCACAAGCATGGGGAGATGAGCTAGCCTAAACCACTTCAAGTAACACCCTCTGAGGTCTATTTGAAAGGATGACCTTCACTGAAAGATGCCACCTCCCAACAGTGCACTGGACTTTGGCATAGATGCGTTCAGGTCTCCCATCAGCACAAACCCATTACCTGCTGGGCACAGATAACAGGAAATATTCTGTGGATTCTTGTGATCCAAATAAAGTAGTTTATAAAACTTTCTCACTGGGTCAGATCCTCTCTGACAGTATGTAGCCATTTGCTGATGTAAAAATTGTTTCCAGTTCTTATTTCCGAACCCTTTCCTGTTTGAAGTAGTTTCTTGTGGGTTTTATTTACACCACAGGCTGAAAAATTTACACCCCCCTCCTTCCCTCCCTGGATCAGGTTGTGGAGATAGGCAAGAATGTAAAATTGGGAAGGTCAGCTGGTGCAGGAAGGTGAAAAGTGGTCCTCTTACCACTGAACCAGCTGAGGTCCTCATGATGCTCCACATTTTAAAGCCCTCTGAGGCCCTCACATAGGAAAGGGTCTCCCTCACTTGATTAAGCAACACTCCTTCCAGCTTCCAGATTACCTCCCACTCTCCCTCCATGCCCCAGTTGCCAGGGCCTGCCTTGCCCATTGCATGAGTCTACTTCTCTGGCTTCCATCGTTGCACCAGCCAGGGAGTGGCTGCAGTTCCAGCAGTGACCACTCGTCCTGGTGCTGCTGTTGGGCCTGGAGAGCTACCAACACTTTGATTGACCAGTAGCTCTGAGAGGCCGGAGATTTTGCCTTGGAATGGGTGGAAGTCACAAGCTCAGGTGACATATTGCTGGATGATTGGATAGTATGTTTGTTGTTTCTGGAAGAGGGAGTGATCGTGCCTTTAACCTTTTAGCTGGTGGGTGGGCCATCGCTTCCATGGGTTGAATAACTAAACATTTGATTCTGGTAGTTTTCAGCAGAATATAATGACTTGGTGATCATAATGAGAGACAAATCAAATTCCTACTTGTGGTTTTGTTCAATGTGTAACATTGCTGTGCATTTGAACTTTTTTTTATTGTCGTAGAGATTGGCTCTGAGGGGAGAAGTGGTGTTTTAAGGTTCACTGCTAGAATTCTAATGAATATTGGGACACAGGATGTCGAGCTGTAGATTTTTGATTTAAGCGCCAGTAACTTCTGTGCTATTCCAACATGACCCTAAAGAGATTTGGCAATCTGCTGCACCTCAGGATTAATGAAGAGGCTAAACACTGGCAAGCATTAGTCGGTTTTATTAGTCTACAGGTCTCATGAGCTTGGGCTGCGCTGAATTCAAGAGTAAAAGATGGGATTTCAGTGTAATCTGCCAAATATGAAACTCCTTCGTTAGGTGAATTTGGGACATGTGAAACGTAACAATTTTCAACAGCAGCAAATTAGGTCCAAGTTTGCTTGACGATTCCTATTTGTACATGAACTTTCCTTCGTATACACAATTATTAACGTAAGTGTGGGAATGTTGTAAGCTATCTGACATAATGAATTACAGTTATTCTTTCTCCTGCAGGCAGACATTCTGAATTAGCAAGACCTCAAACAGCAAGGACATGGGCGAGTAATTCATTTCCAAGAAACTTTGGCTGTCTACTTGTGGCCTTGTTTGCTTAGGCTTGAGAGCAGAAGGCTCAAAGGCAAATCTTGATCTTTAAGACTAAATCTAAGAGCTTCATAGATGCTGCACTAAATCGGACACAAAATGTGAGGGAAGGTTAGACACGTTGACTCTTCCCGAAGCCCTTTCCCAAGTTGGAGCACAAAGGGCCCACTGGAGCCATTATCCCTGCTGTCCCAAGTTGTGGTGGGATGAGGCTTACCAATAGTACAAACAGCTGCACAGAGAGTTAGTGATTCCAACCCCTTTGAGGGGAGAAATGAATAGAAAATATTCAGTTGTCAAGATGCTTTGTTTTCCTAGAAAAGTGTACTTTATTCATAGAATCCATACAGTGTGGAAACAGGCCCTTTGACCCAATACATCCATGCTGACTCTTGGAGCATCCCACCCAGACCCATCACCCTATAACTCACCTACTCTACACATTCCTGAACACTATGGGTAATTTAGCATAGCCAATCCACTGAGCCTGCACACCTTTGGACTGTGGGAGGAAATCAAAACACCTGGAGGCAACCCATGCAGACACAGGCAGAACATACAAACTCCACTTCGCCAGCTGCCCAAGGGTGGTATTGAACCCAGGTCCCTGGTTCTGTGAGGTAGCAGTGCTAACCACTGAGCCACCATGCTGTCCCCTTTTTTCTGTAAACAAATTAAATGCCATATATATTTTATGAGAGGACAATGAATGAATGGTCAAAGTTGACATTATATAAGGTTGAAACCAAATCATTTTCTTCCGACGCTGTCTAGTAGTCACCACACTCACAATGACAGTTAATATTAACAATGTTCATTGAATGTTCAACATATATCCCAGTCTGTGTTCCAGTCCCTCAGGCTGAAAGACCTGAAACATTGGCCTGCCCTGACATGTACCAGAGGCACCAGGAGGAGATCAGGAAGGCAGAAACTTCAGCAGCAGCAGTGATGGTATTACGGTCCAATGCAGGTAGAGTGAGTGGTGAGGGTGGTCCCCTAGTATCTGTGGTGTCAAGAGCAGGCAGTTAATATCTCCCGGGGACAGCGAGCTAAGCGGAGGAGATTGAGACCCCTGTGTGGCTAAGCACTTGAGAAAGACTATTAAACTTTTATTCCGTCATTTTTCTAGTTTGTATTAAGAAGGACTTTAAAGTTAACTATTACCTTATTTCTTTATGTTTCTATTTGTTCTGTGAAGCTCTGTTTTGCTTAACTTTTTAACCTTGTTTCTCTACTACTTTGTACCTAAGCTTTTTGTACCTAGGTACCTTTGTATCTAAGATGGCATCATGTGAGGTGGCATTGTACAGTTTTTACTGTACTTCTGTACTTGAGTACACGTGACGATAAAAATCTAAATCTAAACCTTTAGTGCATCCTTCAGCATGTAGTCCTGGAATGTACCAGTCTGCAACACTCAGTTGTGGACAATTCATTGCACTGGAAGACCAGAGGTTTCTGACAGACTAAAGATTGTCTTTCACTGAGTTCATGGTCCTCCAGGGACCGTTGATGTTTGTTTTTGTGTGCATCCCAGGAAACATGCCTCTGAGTTATAAGGTTGTGATTTTAATGTTCCACAAAATAGCCTGCATTTCTTCAAAGAGTGGCATTTTATATTCGTCTAAGAGAGCGGAAGGTTCTGCATTTTAATGGCTAAGCTGAAAGAAAGCACCTTCAGCAATGTAACCCCTCCCCCATCAGTACTGCACTGGGTGCCTTGGCTGGATTCTCATGTTAGTGAGTCAAAGCACTTGAGCTTGAACGCAAAAGAGGACAACAAAATAATTCATGGCTGACACCCTGTCAGTCTGATAAAAGCTCAGCTTCTTCCTATAAACAGACCCACAGGAGTGTATCCAAGCCATTACCTTTAGTGTATAAGTTTAATGTCAACAAAGTGGAAACAAATGCTAAATGTCCTTCAATTCTATTGCTTAGAACTTGCATGGTTAGGCCTCAGCTGAGATTTGTGTGCACGCTGGAATGCACACTTTAGGGAGGATGGGTGCGGAGGAAGTGGACCATCAGCCTAGGGAACGGATTGGAAGCACTGTGATTTTCATTCTAGGACCAGAGAAGGTCAGGAGGAAATTTCATGGCCGTGTTCAAAATTTTGAAATGCTTTGCTGGAGTAAATACCAGGAAGCTTTTGACTGGTCAGAATGCCAGTAACCAGATGACACATGTTTATGGGAATTATCAATAAAAACATGTATTTAAAACAGCTCACTACGAAAGCTGGGAATCTGAACTATTGACATTATTACTGTAGAATGTATAGGGCAATGATTTCACTGGGATATAAGGTATCCCTTCACTAAGAATGTTGCATGTTAAAATCTGGGAATTCCTCCAGCCATCACTTTTCCCCTCACACACCCATCTGGTATTCACACATTGTCTTGCTTTTCAGTGCAGTACTGAGAGAATGCATCAGTGTCAGAGGTAATGCCTTTCAGAAAATGCACTCCCAATAAAATGGTGGAGTGTGCCAATGAATTTGCAATATGTGTTTCCGGTGACTAGTTGAGTTCTGCAGGGGTCAGTATTGGTGTTATACATTAATGATCTGAACGAATGAATGAAGGGCATTGTTACTAGGTTTGCAGATGACACAAAGATTGATGGAGCAATAAGTAGTGTTGAGGAAGCAGGGAGGCTGCAGAAGGTCTTGGACAGGCTAGGAAAGTGGGCAAAGATGGGGCAGATGGAATACAATGTTGGAAACTGCGAGGTTATGCACTTTGGTAGGAAGAATAGACGCATGGACTATTTTCCAAACAGGGAGAGGCTTCAGATGTCTAAAGCATAAAGGGACTTGGAGTCCCAGTTCAGGATTCTCTGGCAGTTGGCAGCATCGTGGAAGTGACTCGGGGCTCAGAGTGGTATCAGAGCAGGACTCTAATGGCCTGGATTATAGTTGGCGGTGAGATGGCAGTGCGGATGTTCAGGGATCAAGACATTGAGTCCAGTGTGTGAGGAGATCAAACCCAGCATGGGGGGAGAGATCGAGCCTAGTGCCGGGGGAGGGAGATTGAGCCCAGGCAGGGGGAGAGAGAATGAGCCTAGTGCCGGGGGAGGGAAATCGAACCCAGTGCAGGGGGAGAGAGTGAGACCAATACAGGGGGAGAGACATCAAGCCCAGTGTGGGGGGAG
>NC_063354.1:42054959-42055381 GCF_021869965.1 Rhincodon typus | reverse complement strand
ACACAGTGCTGGGGGGAAAGAGATCTAGCCAAGTGTTGGGGGGTGGGGGTGTGCGAGAGATTGAACACAGTGTTGGGGGGAGAGAGATTGAACACAGTGCTCGGGGAGAGAGATCTAGCGCTGTGTAGGGGGGAGAGAGATTTAGCCCAGTGTAGGGGGAGAGAGATTGAACACAGTGCTGGGGGGAGAGAGACTGAACACAGTGTGAAGGGAGAGAGATTGAACACAGTGCTGGGGGGAAAGAGATGTAGCCCAGTGTAGGGGGAGAGAAATTGAACACAGTGCCGGGGGGAAAGAGATCTAGCCCAGTGTGGGGGGAGAGAGATTGAACACAGTGTTGGGGGAAGAGAGATTTAGCCCAGTGTTGGGGGTTGAGAGATTGAACACAGTGTTGGGGGGAGAGAGATTGAACGCAGTGCTGG
>NC_063354.1:42044230-42054859 GCF_021869965.1 Rhincodon typus | reverse complement strand
AGATTGAACACAGTGGATGGGGGGAGAGAGATTGAACACAGTGTGGGAGGAGAGAGATTGAACGCAGTGCTGGGGGGGAGAGAGATTGAACACAGTGGATGGGGGGAGAGAGATTGAACACAGTGTGGGGGGTAGAGAGATTGAACACAGTGTGGGGGGGAGAGAGATTGAACACAGTGTGGGAGGAGAGAGATTGAACACAATGTGGGGGGGAGAGAGATTGAACACAGTGTGGGAGGAGAGAGATTGAACACAATGTGGGGGGGAGAGAGATTGAACACAGTGTGGGAGGAGAGAGATTGAACACAGTGTGGCGGGGAGAGAGATTGAACACAGTGTGGGAGGAGAGAGATTGAACACAGTGTTGGGGGGAGAGAGATTGAACACAGTGTGGGAGGAGAGCGATTGAACACAGTGTGGCGGGGAGAGAGATTGAACACAGTGTGGGAGGAGAGAGATTGAACACAGTGTTGGGGGGAGAGAGATTGAACACAGTGTGGGGGGAGAGAAATTGAACACAGTGCTGGGGAGCGATTGGATCCAGTGTAGAGTGACTGCAGACCCATGGCTAAGGAAGGAATGTAATTTGGAACCTTTAATTTTATTTTTTATTTATTACTTTATACTGAGAACAACTGTAATGTTGAACTTTTAACTTATTTCTTTGTTTTTTCACTTTTTACCTAAGATGTTGTACCTAGGTACCCTGTACCTAAGATGGCACCGGGAATGGTGACATTGTACACTTTGCACTGTACTCCTGTACTAGAGTACACACGACAATAAAACCTAATTCTAATTCTACTTATAGAGTCATGGAGATCTACAGCAGAGAAAAAGACCCTTTGACCCATCGTACCTATGTCAGTTGAAAACAACCACCTAACTATTCCATTCCCAACTATTCTGATCTATATTGATACCAATCCTGTAGCTACAACTGCATTTCAGAATATCTCATTGTAGAAGATGCACTAGGACTGTATATGTGTGTGTTTCTTTGATACTCATGGCAATTGCCTCCTATTTTGTGACAAAACCATGTCCACACCTTATGAATTCAAGACCAGCTTGCAATTTAAAAGGAAACTGAGCGGTGTTTGACACTCGTTTTAGTTGGAATAAACACTGTCCAGGATGTCTATGTTGCAGTCTTCTCAAATCTTTTGCTGGTGAGTGTCACCTTCCTTAGCTTTTCTCCTGAGCTGCTTTGAACATAAGAAACGCTTCAAAGGATTCTTACTGAGGGGGTCTTTCTGACAGCTTAAATCTGCCTCAGTTTCCCTTAAGAAAATGGCACTCATCCTTCAGCTATTTGTCATTTTAATTACCACAATTTTTTTTCTTTAAAATTAGGCCCTTTCTACTGGTTGCTCTTAATCAGTTTTCCAGCTGTTTTCTGAGCAGCGCAGGCTCTTTAGAATGAGTTGGCGTTCCCAATTCTCCACTTTTAATGGGTTTTGTGAGCCAAAGCACTAGGAGATCGCCCCTGCTCCTTTTTAACTGGAACCATAACATGTTTTGCATTCAGTTGAGGGGGCAGACCTAACCTTTGTTCAACATCTCAGACTGCCACTGGGAGGATTTACCCACGTTATAAAGCACTTGCTGTGGGGTTTCAGAGACAAAAATGCAACCAACTACATGAGGAAATCCAGAGGCCTGGATAAACGATCTGGGGATGCTGGTTCAAATCCCACCACAGCTTTGAGCAAAATTTAACTTCAGTTCATAGATCCAGAAATGAAACTCGTCTCAGTAATAGTGACGTCTGTTATTGTTGTAAAAACCCATCTGGCTCATTACTTCCCTTTTAGGTGTTGATCTGGTCTGGCCTACAAGCATGAAGCAATCTGCTTGACTCTTAACTGCCCTCTGATATGACCAAGGGCAAGTCAGGATGGGCAATAATTCGTGCCCTTGCCAGTGGTGCCCACATTCCATGAAAAAAAACTGAGCCACAGCAGGTAGTAGAAGAACTTATTATTGGCTCAGACTTTCTAAAAGGAGGAAGGTGTTGCTGAGGCATAGGCAGGTGTTGGGCATTGGGATCACACATAAGTGCCAACACCTCTGACTCCATGAGAATTGTCCAGGATGTTGGCATTTCCATTGTGCAACTTCCCAGTGTAAAGGGCCCTCTGTCAAAGATCTGAATTTGAGCCAGAGTCTTGGGGTGTCCTGATGAACTTACCTGACCAGTTATCTCGAAAATGTTAGGGGAGTGTTAGCTCCTGGTTACCTATAGAACTGAACCCTCTGACTAATTCAAGGTCCCCTACAGACCTAAACCCTGGCCCCAGCCCAAATCCACACAGACCTGACACGCCCCACCCCCTGACCTGTTGCTCACAGACCCAACTCCCCTCCCCAATCCACAACAGAACAGATAGCTTGTTACAACTTTACAAGACATTGATTAGGCTACAAATGGAATACTATGTGCAGTTCTGGTCACCACATTGTCAGAAGGATGTGATTGCACTGGAGAGGGTGCAGAGGAGATTCATCAGGATGTTACCTGGGATGAAAAGTCTGTTATGAGGAGAGACTGGATAGGCTGGGTTTCTTTTCCGTGGAGCAGAGGATGCCGAGGGGGGATCTGATTAAGGTATATAAAACTATAAGAACCATAGACAGGGTAATAGGGAGAATGTTTTACCAAAGGCAGATGTGTCAGAAATCAGACAGCACAAGTTTAAAGTGAGGAGTAAGCGGTTTTGAGTGAATCTGAGGGGTAGTAGAAATACAGAATGTGCTGTCTGAGGGTGGTGAAGGCAGATACTGTTACAAAACTGAAGAAGTATCTGGATGAGAATGCTGGAACACAATATCCCATGGACCAATCACAGGGAAATGGGATGAGTGTAGTTTGGTGGCTGTTGGTTAGCATAGACATGTTGGGCTGAAGGGCCTGTTTCTGTGCAGTATGATTCAATGACTGTGACTCTATCTTCCTGACTGTCAAACACCCACAGACCTGGCATCCCTAACCCATCCATCCAGGATCCAACATCCCAACTCCTAGCTGTGATACCCTCCCAAACCATCAAACCCTCTCCCAAAATCCCAACTCAACTCCCCACGGACATTCGATCAAACAGCTCTGTCCCGGGCCCCTCCATCTCTCCACAACCTCGACACCTACCTTACCTTCTGCCAAACTGATTCCACAACCCCACCCCACACCCTGCCCCCACAACCAAAGACCTGCAACAACTCCCCACTGAACCTCATTAGGGGAAAAGGTTCAGGGAGCAATGTCTCAGATTGGGGCCCAGGCAGATAAAGATATGATTCTCCCTCTCCCTCAACATTGGAATATTGATAAATCAGGGATTGGAAAGAGACCAGAATTAATGGGGTACTGAGATACTGAAAGTTTATGGGGCTCTAGGCACATGGGAGAAGGCAGAGGCCATGGGAGAGTTTGGAAACAAGGCAGATCATTTTAAAGGTGTTAGCCTTCATTTACGAATGGCTGGGCCAGCCTTTACCAGCTACCAGGAGCTCTCTCTTTCTAAGTATCTTCGTCCAGTTGCTGTTGATTATGGTGGCCAAATGCAGCCTTTAATTGGCCGCTTTTCAAATTTTTTTTAAAACAAAACTTGCCATGCTAGCCCAGTTTGATGCCATGTAGCCACTCTATTCCCCCCCAATACTCCCTTAACATCTGGGGACTTGGTGGTACACGAAGGATTTTAATAGATTACATGTAGAGGCACATTTAAACCTGCACAAAATGCCACCTCGGCCTTCTAGATCCCTCTGAAAAATGACTGTCTTATTTGTATGCTTTCAGAAATTATCAAAGCGTGGACAAAAGAGCTGAATTTCAACAGTGAGGTTTGTCTTTGACATCCATTTAGCATCGGAGCAAAAGAAGTAACAAGGAGCCCCATTGAAACAGAAGGCCAGTGGGAATCAGGGTGAAGACTGTCTGCTGTAGAAGGCCAATTATCTCACTCTGAGACATCATTCGAGGAGTTTCTCAAACATCTTCAGCTGGGTCACCATTTGTTGGTGTTTAAGCTGATTCCCTACCATCTCTCCCTGGCAGTGATTTTCACACCCACAGCACTCCTTCTCATAGCACAATGGAGATGGGACCCCACATCCTGTCACTTCCAGCATGGGCTGCAAGTTTCCCCACGCTGAGCAGCGATTTAACACAGCGTTACCGAGCACTGCACCAGGTGGTCTATACAGATCTACACACTGGGAGGGTAACAGCTCCGGGTTTACAGTTCAGTGATATTCACTTCACAGCCCCCCGTGCTGGAGAGATACCTGGTCCAGATTTATAGATCAATGCACTTGTGTGGTTTGCACAGCTCTCCATACTCGACAGGCATCCATCCCGGGTTCATAGGTAAAGGCACTGGTGTGGTCTGCACAGCTCCCCGTGCTGGACCGATATCTAGTTGACTGGTGAGGCCTCCACAGTGTCCCACGCTGGACACCCTGTCCTTTCATCATAAATTAAGCAGTGAGCATGCCCATTGGTGATTGGTGAAGCATATCATTTGCAACTCCTCAGGTATTGAAGCTGTAGGTCATACCTGCGATAAGATCTGTGCAATTTCCAAGCTTGGCCTGATGAGCAAAAACTAATATTTAAGCTACAGAAGTGTCAGGGCCAGTTCATCTCCAATGAGAGAAGCTAACCACCTTCCATGGCACTAGTGGTACAGTGGTAGTGTCCTACCTTTGAGCCAGGAGGCCTTGGTTCAAGTTCCACCTGAAGTGTGTAATAGCATTATCTGGGGAGACGATGGCCTAGTGGTATTACTGCTGGACTGTTAATCCAGAGACAAAGATAATGTTCTGGGGATATGGGTTCAAATCCCACCACGGCAGATGGTGGGATTTGAATTCAATAAAATATCTGGAATTAAGAATCTAACAATGACTGTGAATCCATCATTGATTGTCAGAAAAACCCATCTGGTTTATTAATGTCCTCTCGGGGAGGAAACTGCCATCCTTACCTGGTCTGGCCTACATGTGACTCCAGACCCACAGCAATGTGATTGACTCTTAACTGCCCTCAGGGCAATTAGGAATGGACAATAAATGCTGCTTGGCCAGCGATGCCCTCATCCTGTGAATGAATAAAAGGAAAAAAAGCATCTCTGAATAGGTTAATTAAAAAGAAATCCACCCACCTCCCTTTGATGTTCAACATCATTACCCATGCTAAATCAAGCAGTCACCTGAATATTGTGGCCATTGAACAGGTCTGGGCTTTCTTTGGCAAGTAACTCACTTCCTGTTTTTATTTATTCATGGGACATGGCATCGCTGGATGGGCCAGCATTTATTGCCTGTCCCTAGTTGCCCTTGAGAAGGTGGCGGTGAGCTGCCTTCTTGAAACGCTGCAGTCCATGTGGAATAGGTTGACCCACAATGTCTTTAGTGAGGGGTTTCCATGATTTTCCAGTGGCAGTTAAGGAACGGTGATATATTTCCAAGTCAGGATGGTGAGTGTCTTGGAGGAGAACTTGAAGGTGGTGGTGTTCCCATGTATCTGCAGTCCTTGTCCTTCTACATGGAAGTGGCCATGTGTTTGGAAGGTGTTATCTAACGATCTTTGGTGAATTTCTGAATGCATCTTGTAGATAGTACACATCCTTACTACAAAGTGTCGGTGGTGGAGGGAGTGGATGCTTGTGGATGTGGTGCCAATCAAGCGGGCTGCTTTGTCCTGGATGGTGCCAAGCTTCTTGAGTGTTGTTGGGGCTGCACTCATCCAGGCAAATGGGGAGTATTCCATCACACTGCTGACTTGTGCCTTGTAGATGGTGGACAGGCTTTGGGGAGTCAGGAGGAGGATTACTCGCTGCAGTATTCCCAGCCTCTGACCTGATCTTGTAGCCATAAAAACAGAAGTTGCTGGCAAAGCTCAGCAGGTCTGACAGCATCTGTGAAGAAAAATCAGAGTTAACGTTTCGGGTCCGGTGACCCTTCCTCAGAACTTGCAGTCACTGTGTTTATGTGGCATGTCTGATTGAGTTTCTGGTTAATGGTAACCCCCAGGATGATGATAGTCGGGGATTCAGTGATGGTAACACCATTGAATGTCAAGGAGCAGTGGTTAGGTTGTTTCTTATTGGAGATGGTCATAGCCTCGCCTTTGTGTGGCGTGAATGTTACTTGCCTCTTGTCAACCCAAGCCTAGATATTGTTCAGACTTTGTTGCATTTGGACATAGACTGTTTCAGTATCTGAGAAGTCACGAATGGTGCTGAACATTGTGCACTCATTGGCGAACATCCCCACTTCTGACCTTATGAGGGTCATTGATGAAGCAGCTGAAGATGGTTTGGTCGGGGACACTACTCTGAGGGACTCCTGCAGAGAGATCCTGGAGCCGAGATGATTGACCTTGAACAACAATGACCATCTTCCTATGTGCCGGGTATGATTTCAACCAGCCGAGTTAGTCCCTGATACCCATTGATTCCAGTTTTGCTAGGGCTCCTTGATGCCACACTCGGTCAAATGCAGCCTTGATATTAAGGGCTGTCACTCTCACCTCACCTCTGGAATTCAGCTCTTTTGTCCATGTTTGAACCAAGGCTGTAATGAGGTCAGGAGCTGAGTGGTCCTGGTGGAACCCAAACTGGGCGTCACTGAGCAGGTTATTGCTGAGCAGGTGCTGCTTGATAGCACTGTTACTGACACCTTCCATCACTTTACTGATGATCGAGAGGAGACTGATGGGGCAGTAATTGGCCGGGTTGGATTTGTCCTGCTTTTCGTGTACAGGACATACTTGGGCAATTTTCCACATTGTCGGGCAGATACCAGTGTTGTAACTGTACTGGAACAGCTTGGCTAAGGGAGCGGCAAGTTCTGGAGCACCAGTCTTCAGTACTATTGCTGGAATGTACTAAAAGAAAAAACCGCAGATGCAGGAAGTCTGAAACAAACACAGGGAATGCTAGGAAAACTCAGCATTTGTATCAACATCTGTGGAGAGTGAAACAGTTAACATTTCGAGTCTGTTGTGACTCTTCTTCGGAACTTACCTTCTAGCTTCCTGAAGACTTCCTGCAATTTTAGGAGTGTGATGCTTTACTCTGCATTTGCTCAGATGAGTGCAGTTCCAATAACATTCATGGAGTTCAATGACATTCAGGACATAGCAGCCTGCTTAGTGAGCACCCCATCCACAACCTTAACATTCACACTCTCCCTCAAGTGCATGGCTACACCACCATCTGCAGTTCCCCTTCCATACCATGTTATCCAGGATTAGAAATGTGTCACTGCTGTTATTTCATTGTTAGGTTGAAATTCAGGCCAGAGTGTGCAGTGTGCATACTGCATTCACTGATTCAGTGATTGATTGTTGTCACATGTACCGAGATACAGTGAAAAATCTTGTTTTTCATGCTATGCAGGCAGATCGTACCATACAAAGTGCATCACAGTAGCAGAGCAGAGTGCCAAATACAATGTTACAGCCACAGAGAAGATGCAAAGAGAGAGAGAGAGAGATCAGAATTAACATTTGAGCATTGGTTCAAGAAGGACTCCCAATGCACTTTCTCAGGGGTAAATAGAGATGCCCAATAAATCCTAGTGATGCCCAGAACCAATGGCTAAATTTTTTAAAAATCCAATTGACAGAAATCATTAATGGAGTATAAAATAAATGTTCATCGATAAATGCATTGACTGCATCATTGCAATAGTGTCTTACACACCTCCATCTTGCATCTTAATTACAATTATCGCTGATAATGATGATGCATAATCTAATTTATTGATAGATGGACAGTTGGGAATCTTGACTTTGTGTATGAATATTTGATATCAATAGCCTGTGGAATATGACAAAAAGTGTCTCTGTACTCTGACAGGGGCCTAAATATAAGGGGAATTTTTACAATAGGGTTACGTAACACAAATTAATTTTCATCACATATAGGAGACTGAATAACCAATACCAGTATGTAGCCTAATATGAAGCTTATATGAGTGCATTGTAAACAGAGTGGTTGGTAGTTGCCCTGAAGCACTTTAGGATTGAGTGTCTCTCACCTCCTGATCATATTCCAGCCACTGCTTAATATCAGAATTTCCATAAGCCAATGACGGCAATAACACTTAAACTATTGAAAATATTTACTGGCGGTGGCTCCATTGAATAAAAGTCAAAAAATGTCAACTTAAATTTTTAAGACTGCAGGGAAAACAATTTTCTTACTAATTGGGATTTTTTTTTGTCAGCTAGACATCTGTTCTCGCTAAATAAGCCTGTTAGAACTATATAATCCAGGGATGTTTTATAGCTATTGCATTGTGTCACGTACTTTTGAATCCTTCTTCGGAACTTGAGAAGCCTTGAATCGATGGCTGAAAGAATAGAAGGACTTGGCATTAAGCCTACGTTTCTGGAGACGGTCCCCAATGGGAATATTACTGAGACAAAGTGCCATGTGGGTGCATGGTGTTCAGAGCAAAGGTTTGTTGTTAAGGGAAAGGAAGTGTTTAGTGGAAAAATAATAGTCTTTGTCTTGAAAACAGGACAAACACGACATCAGTCTGATGCAGGCACACTGTACAACGTTTCATAGGCTCATGAGGCTCCTACCTCTTCGATACCACCGCAGCACGAAAAAGTGGGCTGACAGAAAAATGAAAAAAGAGGCCTGTCGAGATAAGAAGAATGAATAAGGGGAAAGAGGTGACTGGAAATTATACTCATGGAGTAGAAATAAGGTACTGAGGGAGAAAATGGTGGCTCAGTGGTTAGCACTGCTGCCTCACAGCGCCAGGGACCCAGGTTCAATTCCACCCTCGGGTGACTATCTGTGTGGAGTTTGCACATTCTCCCCGTGCCTGCGTGGGTTTCCTCTGGGTGATCCAGGTTCCCCCCACAATCCAAAGATGTGCAGGTTAGGGTGGATTGGCCATGGGAAATGATAGGGTGGGTCTGAGTGGGATGTTGTTTGGAGGGTCAGTGTGGACTCAATGGGCTGAATGGCCTGCTTCCACACTGTAGGAATTCTGTTCTTTGATTCTGCAAAAACAACTCGATAAGCACATTGAAGGATAAAAGAGAGGTCTGCATTTATACTTTGCTCTTTTGTAACCTTAAAATGTCCCTATGTAGTTTGCAGCTCATCCAGTATTTTTGAAGTGTTGTGTTCGTTTGTAATGTAGGAAACATGGCAGTAATTTATATGCAGCAAGCTCCCACATACAGCAATTAAATAAATGCCCAATTTGTCAAGATCCCGTTGTACTCTTAGATAACCTTCCTCACTGTCAACTATACCACTAATTTTGGTGTCATTTGCAAATTTCCTAACCACACCTCTTATATTCTCATCTAAATCATTTATATAAATAGCAAATAATAGTGGTCCCAGCACCGATCCCTGCAAAACACCACTGGTCGCAGGTCTCCAGTCTGAAAAACAATCCTCCACCACCACTCTCTGTCTCCTATTGTCAAGCCAATTTTGTATCCAATTGGCAAGCTCCCCCTGAATCCCATGTGATCTAAGTTTACCAACCACTCTACCATGTGGAACCTTGCCAAAGGCCTTGCTAAAGTCCGTATAGGCAACCTCTACCATCCTGCCCTCATGTATTTTCTTGGTGATGTCCTCAAAAAACTCAGTTGAGTTCATGTGACACAATTTCCCATGCACATTAACTGATTATCCCTAATCAGTCCTTGACTCTCCAAATGCATGTAGATCCTGTCTCTCAGAATCCCATGGTTTTTGACTAACATACTTGAGTATTTTTTCAGTTTGTTAGCTGAGAGAGCTCATGTATGTAATGTGAGTGATCTGTGCACATGCATTTCCAAAACACATTTGGTAAAATTCCACACAACAGGCTGTGAGCAACCTTCAGGATCAAGCAATGAAAGGGAGAGCAGCAACATGGGGATGAATTAGTTAAGTGACAGCTAAGAGTTAGTAACAATGAAGTTTTTTTTTGACAGGAAGAATGTTTACTGTACAGCTCCCCAGGGAAATTATTAGGATCCCATCTTATTAAGATACTACAGATCTAAACATTAGTCTACAGGGCACAATTTTACAATTTACAGCCGACACAAAGTTCAGAAACTTTGCAATCATGGTGGGGAATAGTGTAGAACTTCAAAAGGACACAGACTGGAATGGATGGACGGATCAAATCTCATGTAAAGAGATTCATTTTTGTAAGAAGAATGGAGAGATGAAATATAAAACAAAAAGTGCAATTCTAAAGGGTCTGCAGGAGTGAAGGGGCTTGGAACAGATGTGTGCAAGTCAATGAAGGTGGGAAGTGAGGTTGATACAGAGAGATTGGTTTAAAAAAATCTTTCAGGATCCTGGGCTTTATAAATATACCTGTAGAGTACAAAAGCAAAGAAGTTATGATTAATTTGTATAAACTGTATTAACCTGATTCAGCATTGTACTGGATTCACACAGTTGGAAGGATGTGAAGACATTACAGTGCAGAAAATATTTATGAGAGTGGCTATACAGAGGAGGAGTTCCTGTTTTACAGATAGATTGGAGAAAGCTGGTAGAAAGCTGATTGAAATAACTGTACAGAGGCCAGTCACCTAGTCACCTAGTCACCTAGTCACCTAGTCACCTAGTCACC
>NC_063354.1:42038303-42044220 GCF_021869965.1 Rhincodon typus | reverse complement strand
AGTCACCTAGTCACCTAGTCACCTAGTCACCTAGTCACCTAGTCACCTAGTCACCTAGTCACCCTTTATTTGGACATACACAGTACATAGACTCTGACCATCCAGCCCAGAGCCAGTCCCAAAAGTGAGGAGACTCCTTTTTATATCTGTAAGCCAGGACTCCCTGATTGGCCTAGGTTAACAGCCCCAATCAGGGAACACATACTCAACAAGATCCACATGGCCAACCTCATTCCAATCACTATGCTGATAGATTGAATAGGCTGTTCTCCCTGAAGAAGAGAAAGTTGTGAGGAAGTTTGAATCCTGAGAGAGTTTGGACTGGTGGATGGATCAAGAACCAGAGGATATTAATTATGACCTCATGTTGATCTCACAGTTAAGGTGAAGGGTTTAAACAATAAAGGAGGCCAAACTGAATAGATCCTTACTTGTATCTTTTGCGGCATAGTGTTAGTACCCTGACCTCTAGTTTGAAGGTCTAGGTTCAAATTTCACCTGCCCCGTAGACATGTCATGACATTTTAGAACAAGTTAATTAAAAAGGGACGCTGGATGGTGGGGAGTGGGGTTGGTGTGGAAATCAGGAGATCTATAAAATGTCATGTAGGAGAATAGGCTCGGTCTCCGATCCGCTAGTTGGCTGAGACCTATTTAACAATTCAGTTGATTCACAAAAGAAGAAACAGCAACATAGGGAGCAATTTTTCTATGCAGTAAATGATTCAGATCAGGACTGCATGTCGAAGAGCATGGTGAAGGGAAATCACTTTCAAAAGGGAATTGGATCATCATTTAAAGTGGAAAAACTTTCAGCATAATGGGGCAACAGCAGGGAAGCAACACAAGGTGAATTGTTCTTGCCATGAGCTAGCACAGACACGGTGATCTGAATGGCCTTCTTCTGTACTGTAGCCGCTGTATGGTTGGTGATCCTGGCTAAGAGATAATTATTGGCTAGGACACAGACAAGTTCCCATTAGGACAAAGTTAGCACCTTGGCTTCAATCAAGTACAATGGTAAATCCTCTGATGGTTCTTTTCACTATCTTCCTTTAAGACTTGTGAATAATGAATCCAAAATTTTATCATTTGCAATTGAACAGCAGTGAAAATAAATGAGTTGACTGGCTTTAAGGGATTCTTTCTCACCAGGATCCACTCGGAATTACATTTATTGCGAAGCTGACATACAGTACACGAGCATATACAGGGTCAGGAATAAAATGGGCAAGATTTTAACTCGCTCAAAACCCATCCACTTGCGCAGAGTTAAAATTGGCCCCTTTGGGTGTGCTTTGTCTTATTCTGAGATTTGGGGGTCATTGGAAAGGTCTGCCTATGTTGCCCTTGAGAAGATGCTGGCGTGTGGTGGGAGCATCAGGAAATGCCAGCAAATTCCCAGTCTCATGATATTTCACCCGTCTGCCACTTTGTTCGGTGGTTTCACTAGCAAGGTCATCAACAATGTCAAGGAAAAGCAAAACCTTTTGATCAGTCTGTCAGAAGTGTTGAAATGAAAGTCGCAATTCAAAAGTTTTAAAAGATGGTCTCTCAGGAATTTAGCTTCAACATTGATGATGCAGACTAGCCTGTAAAAGAGGTTTGACGTTGGGGAATAGTGCCAAAACATCAGTCAAATTCTTTATTCCCTGTTCCCCAATGTAACCCCTTTCATCGTCCTCAAGTTGCTCCCAAGTCCTTTGAAACTGCATCCATCTTTGTCTTATCATCGATCCCTTTCCTACCAGCTGGATATTTACTTCTGCTCATCTTAAATTCTTATGTTCTTGCCTGAATTCGCAAGAATTTCTCTCCTTTCGTGAAAGTTTTGAAAGTGGTTTATGAATGATAAGCAGTCCCAAGGCAGTTCTTCCAGTGGCTGTCTCTTGTATCAGCTTTATAAGCACCGACATAACATTTAACCTTCTGGTAGGTGGTGTGGAGTGCTCTCTCACTTTACTGTGGTGAACAAACACAGGGAGAATGCTGACTGATGTCCTCTTGCTGTTTTCGGATCTCCCACCCGAAAATCACATCGTATCCTCCAACCTGGAGTTCCTGGAGGTAATATCACATTCTCATTCAGAGAGACACAACACAGTCAACACTTCTTAGAAACTAAGCGGTAGCCAGGAGCACTGACACTGCAATGACCTGTAGGTCATAGAATCATAGAGTCATTGAGCTGTATGGCATAGAAACAGACCCTTTGGTCCAACTCCTCCATGCTGACCAAATATCCCAATCTGACCAAGTCCCATTTGCCAGCATTTGGCCCATATCCCTCTAAACCCTTCCCATTCATATACCCATCCAGATGCCTTTTAAATGTTGTAATTGTACCAGCCTCCACCACTTCCTCTGGCAGCTCATTCCATACACGCACCACCCTCTGTGTAAAAAGAATTACCCCTCAGGTCCCTTTTTAAATCCTTCCCTTCTCACCTTAAACCTATGCCCTCGAGTTGTGGACTCTCCCATCATGGGGGAAAGAATTTGGCTATTCACTCTATCCATGCCCTTCATGATTTTGTAAACCTCTATAAGATCACCCCCTCAGCCTCTGACATTCCAGGGAAAATAGCCCCAGCCTATTCAGACCCTCCAAACACTGGCAACATCCCTGTAAATCTCTTCTGCACCCTCTCAAGTTTAACAACATTCAGCTAGGATTTAGTTGTGAGATAACAAGAACTGCCGATGCTGGAGTCAGAGATAGCACAGTGTGGAGCTGGATGAACGCAGCAGGCCAGGCAGCATCAAAGGAGCAGGAAAGTTGACATTTCGGTATGGGACCCTTCTTCAGAAATGGGGGAGGGGGAAGGGAGCTGGGAAATAAATAGAGAGAGGAGGTGTGGGGCTGGGGAAAGTAGTTGGAATGGTGATAAGTGAATACAGGTAGGGAGTGGTGGGGATTGGTCAGTTAGGTGGGAGGGGCGGATAGGTGGGAGAGAAGATAGACAGGTTGTGTCAGGTCAAAGAGGCAGGGATGAGAGGGAGGGTTGGTCATGGGATGAGGCCAGGGGTGGGGAGATTTTAAAACCGGTGAGTTCCATGTTTAGGCCATCGGGCTGTAGGATCCTGAGGTGGAACATGAGGTGTTACTCCTTCAGTTTCCAGCTGGCGTCATTGTGACATTGGAGGAGGCCCAGGCCCAGTTGTACTGTGCAAGATCTGCTGCAATCTTTGAGTCCTAGTATCTTTGTGACAACTTTTTTTAAAACATTAGCCCAAAGCAATCAAAAAGACTTTTTTCAACATTTGCCCTACATGTGACTCCAGACCGACAGCAATGTGGTTGACTCATAACTGGCATCTTGGCATTTAGGGATGGGAAATGAGTTTATTTTTATATTAATTTGTGGGATGTGGGCATTGCTGACTGGGCCAGCATTTCTTGCCCATCCCTAGTTGCCCTTGAGAAGGTGGTGGTGAGCTGCCTTCTTGAACCACTGCAGTCCACCCGCTGTGGGTTGACCCACAATGCTATTAGGGAGGGAATTCCAGGATTTTGACAGCGATAGTGAAGGAACGGCGATATATTTCCAAGTCAGGATGGTGAGTGGCTTGGAGGGGAAGCTTGGAAATGGTGGTGTTCCCAAATGTCTGATGCCCTTGCCCTTCTAAATGGAAGTGGTCGTGGGTTCGGAAGGTGCTGTCTGAGGATCTTTGGTGAATTTCTGCAGTGCATCTTGTAGATAGTACACACTGCTGCTACTGAGCATCGGTGGTAAGTGACAATAAATGCCAATGATGCCCTCATCTCCTGAATGAATTTTAAAAGAATCCTGAGATCAAACACCTTCCTGAGTGGGCAAATACTGGATCTAAAACATTGTTTAAATTAAATGTAAATTTAAATTATTTCTCCTCTGCCAGCCAATGGTTTGTCACGATTCCCCACATAAAATATGATAATACCCCGATTTACTTTTAAATGCTGGAAGAGTTATGAACCATTGAATGATCAGAGGTTAAGACCATCAGAAATAGGAACAGGAGTAGGCTGTTCAGCCCCATTCAGTAGGACTATGGCTGAACTGACACTTCTCACATCCACTTTTCTGCTCTTTCCCCGTAAAATTTTAGGCATTTGAAATTCAAACTGAGAGACTCCTCATCAGATTGATCACTGAAACTGTGTGGCAGGCAACTGACAAGGTCTGGACGAGATAAGAGCGCAAATCAGTGCAAAGGAGCAATCATTCAAACGCATTCGAGTTTCAAGCCTCAGGTCTGGTTATTTGTGCAGTAAATGGGTAATCTTCTCGTATCTGAGTCTGATGATTGTGAATTCAAACTCCTGTTTTTTTAGTTTCACAATATACTTTATTCATAAAAATATCTGCATATGCATACTTAGTCACGAAAGCAGTTCGGTTCTGTACAGTAACATATGAAGAAACAAACAAACATTCGAGTTTGACTCTATCCAGCAAACAAACCCACAGCATTTGTTAATTGTACAAGATTCTATTTCCATACATTTGAGGCACTGGAAGGGTTTAATAACTGAACAGGACCCCCTCTTTTTGGGTTAAAGCCCCAACTTGGCAGAAATCCTCTGAGGATGCACCCAATACAAAAAGGTTCAACATCAACCAGGGTTCCCACTTTTCATCACTAAGCAGAGATCTCCTGCTGGAGGCTAAGAGCACACAGCTAGCATATGAAGACAGGATTCAACTTGATCATGATGATCAGGGGAAATCCATCTGATCTGATTTGATTTATTTATTGTCATGTGTATCTTGTGACAAAATACAGTGAAAAGTGTTGTGTATGTCGCCAGTCTCCAGTGCCATCCCAAAACGCAGAAAAACAAACCAAGACGTAGAATATAAAGGCATAAAAATGAAGAAATGAAGAAAGTGGCCAACTTTACAGTCCTTCTTGTTAAGTGCTCCGCCATTGGGCCACGGGCCTGGTGGGCAGCCACAAGCCCCCTTCTCCGAGCCGCAGCTGGAATGGAAGTTGCTGCTCTTCAGCGCCATCTCACCTCCACCAACGCCCTCGTCGCTATGAGTCCTCGATGGACCCCGCCAACGCAGGCCCCACTGATGAGTCCTCATCGAGCCTACCTTGCTGATATAGCTGATGCAGCTGGGTCTCGTGTTGGGCCCAGACTCATCTCTGCCACCACCTCCATGAATCTGCGCTGGTTCACAGACGCTGGTGGGGGGGGGCGGGGAGGTGGGGGAATACCTCCCCGCCGCCATGAGTCCGCGCTGCTGGGCCCACCCATTGCCGCCAATTCCATTGCTGCAACCGAGCTCTTCAGTAAAACAAAATAGAAAAGAATAAAAAAGAGAAGGGAGGGAAAACTAAAGAAAAGGAGCAAAAAGAAAAGCAGATGGAGCGGGATAAGCCCTGGGCTCAGAAGCCCTACTCCACTGCCATCTTACCAGAAGATGCCAACATTGAGAGTGATGACAATATTTAGCTCACTAAAGAATGGAGCAATCAAGTCAATAGTATCAAAGCAATTAAGGGGACGTGTACACATGCATCTGAGAAGAAAGGAAGAGAGAGCTGTTGTGAGAGTTTTATTGAATTTTTATTCATTTTTCCATGAGATGTGAATGTCTTTGTTACCCTTGCTAACTGCTGAGTGGCTTGCTCAGCCATTTCAGAGAGTGGCTAAGAGTCGACCAGATTGCTGTGGATCTGGAGTTACATGTAGGCCAGACTACGTAAAGCCAGCAAATAATCTTTAAAAGGGAGTAATGACTGAGATTGGTTTTTGCGGCAATTGACGATATTTGTCACGTTTACCATTACTTAGACCAGCTTCCATTCATTGAACTCCAACTCCACCAGCTACCAGTTGGACGCACGTCCCCAGAGCATTAGTCTGGGCTAGTAGGAACTGCAGATGCTGGAGAATCTGAGATAACAAGGTGTAGAGCTGGAT
>NC_063354.1:42023433-42037903 GCF_021869965.1 Rhincodon typus | reverse complement strand
CTGATGCTGCTTGGCCTGCTGTGTTCATCCAGCTCTACACCTTGTTTCCTCAGATTCTCCAGCATCTGCAGTTCCTGCTATCTCTGAAACAATTGTTTTTACATAAGGCTTCTTTCTTTTAACTGTGCATTAGTTTAGTGCAGGCTGTGTAAAGCTGGGGAGTTTTGCAAGGTAAAGTTCCTCAGCTGTAATAGTTACCCCTTGCTGATTGTAAAAGAGCTAACCTCCTAGTGAAAAAAAATTCATTTGCGCCTTTTTGGTTTGAAAATAACCCTGGAATGTGAAATCGTTCAAAACCCTAATTTCCAAGTCTTAATTCACAGCAGACCTGGTTCACCCACATTCTCACTGGCTCCCAATCTGGCAACATCTTGGTTTTAAAACCTTTGTCCTTCTTTTGGAATATCTCCATGGCCTCACATGTCCCTGTCTCTGTCATCCAGCTCTGATATCTGTGCTCCTCTAATTCTGGACTCTCCAGCCTTCCCGATTTTAATGGCTCTGTTGTTAGTTGCTGTTTCTTAAATTGACTATTGGCACCAAACTCTGGAACTACCTCCTCTCCATCTTTCTACCTCACTAAAACCAATCTCTTTAAACAAACATTTGATTGTCTAACTGAAGACATGGCTCGGTGACATACTCTGTTTCCTAAAGCTCATGTGAAGAGCCTTGGTATTTGTTGTCATGTCAAGGCACTATATAAATAGAGCAAAAGTTCTAATAAAAGGTTACAGACCTGAAAGCATAACATTTTCTCTCCACTGATGCTCTCTGACCTACTGAATATTTCCAGCATGATTTTTTTTTTGTTTTCACAGAATCCCTAGTGTGTGCACACAGGCAGTTTGGCCCATCAACTCCACACCAACCCTCTGAAGGGCATCCCACCCTATGCCCGTAATTCCCATGTGAAACCCACTTAGCCTGGACAGTATGGGGCAATTTCGCGTGGCCATTCCACCCTAACCTGCACATCTTCAAACTGTTGGAGTGAACCGGAGAAAGCCCACACGGACACAGGGAGAATGTGCAAACTTCACACAGACAGTTGCCCGAGGCTGGAATCAAACCCAGGTTCATGGCGCTGTGAGACAGCAGTGCTAACCACTGAGCCACCGTGCCACCATTCAGTCACAGCCACAGCATTTGCTTTTGCTATACAAATGTAGGCTGTTGTTGTTGAAAGTCCCCAATGCAATGACATAGCCTTCACCAGCTGAAGAAGGGTCTAGACCCGAAACGTCAGCCTTCCTGCTCCTCTGATGCTGCTTGGCCTGCTGTGTTCATCCAGCTCTACACCTTGTTATCTCTATTGATGTATATTCTTGTGATCACAATTGTGAAGCTGTGATCAGCAAATGTTTCTGAAAAAACTGTTCAAAGCTACCTCTTTTTTACAAACAGAAGAGTTTAACCAGATAGCAGCTACCCCGAAACAAGTTACCTGAATACACAACAGCAAGTTCTAAATACATTATAGAAAGACATCAAACATGTACCAACTGTCATCTAGGAATTACTGAAGTCTCTGCTATAATGAGACTGTAAATTGGGTGTTGACTGGAATCTAGGTGGGAGATGAGCTGTCTTCAGAATGACAATGCTTTATGGAGCATCGCTGAGTTTCTGCTGAGGTCACCTGGTAACAGTGGCCAGCTGAATAACTTTAAACGACAAGCTGCCTCAACAAGGAGCAGTTCCATCCTAAGCCATCCAGAATAAATCTCTCTCCAGACAGAGACAGAGAGAGAGCAACAGGGAGAAGAACAGCAAAGGAGCTGGTGGGGTGCTGTAAAGTAATGGGATGCCAGCTGAACCAAAAGCCAGGAATTCTCTCTCTCTCTTCCAAACTTTGTTGTTCTGCTGGTAAACCTGTACAAGAGCTCTTCAACGACAGAAGCCATTTCAGTTTTATATCAAACTTTTTCACTTCAGTAACAAAAAACTCAAGCAATGGACCCCAGTGGGATACGATAGAAATTTATTGGGACTTTCTTCTTTTTGTCCAATCTGTTCTACTTTAAATCTTGATATTTTTAATTTTTTGCCAATAATGTTATCTCTTTATCCCTTAAGAGCCCTTCAGAAACAACTTGTAATAAGATAACATTAAACCTGTTAAACTAAAACTTTATGGCTAATCGACGTTTGCTTGAATCATGCAAATTGAAAGGTTATAGTGATCCACAGACATGCTTCATGCCAGTGGCATTATGTCTGTGTCCTTCCTCAAACAAGGAACACTAAATGGTTCTACTTTAAAAGTGTAAACTTTCAGAGGATGTGTGCACTTGCATTTAGTGTTCTTTATCGTCTGGACAAGTTAAGGATTATGGGTTATAAAGAAACAATACTCCTTTTAGGAAATATCTTTGCACTTTAGGACATTCCAAGAGTTTCACACAAATTACTTTTTAAAGTCCAATCACCATGATTGGATATATAATGGCCATTTTTTTGCCTTGTTCAGCCTGCTTGCTGTCATATGTTGCAACACCAACTTGTATGGTGTTGTGATCTGCCAACAATCCCCCTTTCTACTAAGTTAAAATAACCAAACCAAATTAAAAATATTTGTAAATGGTTCCTAAGGGGCACAATAACAAAAATTTCAAAGGAAACTTATAAATTTTAATTGCAAAAATTGCTGGAAAAGCTCAGCAGATCTGGCAGCATCTATGGAGAGAAATCAGAGTTAATGCCTTGGGTTGAGTGACCCTTCCTCAGAATGTTAACCCTGATTTCTCTCCACAGACCTGCTAAGCTATTCCAGCAATTTCTATTTTTGTTTCTGATTTACAGCATCTATAGTTCTTTCAGTTTTTAATTGAAATGACAATGTTATTTTTGCAGGGTAATGATGCAGCCCAGCTCCTGTAGTACCCACTGGTCACAGAAAATGTACCAGCAAATATCACATGCTCACTCTGAAAGTACATGGGGGAACCCTCATTTCTACACTGAGCCTAAGGACCTATCTAATTAGAAGTAGTATAGGGTAAATCACTTAGAATCTTAATAAGAGGCACTTGTCTTCACAACAAGATGCATGAAAGGAAAAGGTACAAATTACGTTGATTAGTTAGGCATAATTAGAAAGATTATCAGGAGCTGGAGATGAGACATCTGGCTCCATTGGGACCTCATGCTAGATGGCTTCTATTCCATCCAAAGACTGTGTGACATCAATCGATTAGGTGGAGCTTAATGTAGCTTCAACATGAACTCCTTCTGAACCATTATCTTGTACAACACACACAAACTGTGCTGGAATGGACATGAGAATTGATTGCTGTCGCTTGCTCTTTAAGTTGCTCTGTGGTAGGGTGCTGAAGATCAGCCCAGGGAAATTCTTCCTTCATATCTCACTCCTTTCGCTATTCATTAGGGAGCAGCTGGATTCCACTCTGTGGCTATCAAAGGAAACAAGGTTGAAATGAGGAGCAAATGGGAGGGTTTGAAGCTTGAACAATATTTTCTGTCAGTATTAGTAATACCGGTCCCTGTAAGGGTTTAACAGAACAATTGGGTCAATGGGCCGAGGAGTCACAGGTGGAGTTTAATTTGGATAAATGCGATGTTTTGCATTTTGGTAAGGCAAACAAGGACAGGATTTATACAGTTAATGGTAGACCCTGGGTACTGTTGTAGAACAGAGAGACCCAGAGGTTCAGGTACATAATTGTTTGAAGTTTGCATCACATGTAGACAGTTTGATTAAGGTTTTTAACATGCTTAATTTCATTGCTTAAACCTTTGACTAAAGGAGTTGGGAAGTCATTTTGAGGATGTACAGGACATTGGTGAGGCCTCTTCTAGAGTACTGTGTCCAGTTCTGGTCACCCTGTTATAGCAAGGATATTATTAAACTAGAGAGGATTCAGAAAAGACTTACCAGGATGTTGCCAGGACTGGAGGGTTTGAGATATAAAAATTGACTGGATAGGCTGAGACGTTTTTCACTGGAGTGTAGGGGGTGTTGAGGGGTGACCTTATGGAGGTTTATAAAATCATGAGGGGCATAGGTAAGGTGAATGACAAGGATCTTTTCCCTGGGATGGGGGATTTGAAGACTAGGGAGCATAACTTTAAGGTGAGAGGAAAAAGATTAAACAGGGCACGAGAGGATTCTTTTTTACACAGAGAGTGGTTTGTGTGTGGAATGAACTGCCAGAGAAAGTAATGGATGCGGATACAGTTACAAATTTAAAAGACACTTGGATAAATACATGAATCGGGAAGATTTGGAGGGTTATGGGCTAAGTACAGGCAGGTAGGACTAGTTTAGTTTGGGAACATGGTCTGTATGGACTGGTTGGACTGAAGGGACCGAAAGGAATTGTCCTATAGTCCCTGACCCCTTCACCATCATTTCTTTGGCAACGGAAGTAGAACGAGCAGCACAGTGGCTCAGTGGTTAGCACTGCTGCCTCATAACACCAGGGACTCAGGTTTGATCCCACCCTCGGGTGACTGTCTGTGTAGACTTTGTGCATTCTCCCTGTGTCTGGGTAGGTTTCCTCTGGGTGCTCTAGTTACCACCTGCAGACAAAGATGTAGTATGACTCTATAAGTCCAGAATTGATGGAGAGCAAATGATGGTTTCGACACATTGTATTTAAGGGTTGAGTTCTTATAGGTGGGCACCATGGGGTCTTGAGTGCATTAGCTGCTCCATTTTGATTTAGTTAGCGACAAAAAAACGGCAGATGCTGGAATCCAAGGTAGACAAACAGGAGGCTGGAAGAACACAGAAAACCAGGCAGCATCTGGAGTAAAGGAGCAGTTAATGGGGGAGTGGGACGGGGAGTTGAAGTGGGCGGTGACCAGCTGCATCAAACACTTCCTCCAACTCCAAGTAGACCCCACCATCCAGAACATCTTCCGCTCCCCACCCCTCTCTGCCTTCCACGAGGACTACTCCCTTCGCCACTCCTTAGTTCACGCCACACACCCCACCAACAACTCCAACCCACCCGGTACCTTCCCCTGTAACCGTAAAAGATGCAACACCTGCCCACACACCACCTCCCTCACCTCCATCCAGGGCCCTAAGCTCGGGTTTGATCCCACCCTCGGGCGACTGTCCATGTAGAGTTTGCACATTCTCCCAGTGTCTGGGTGGGTTTCCTCTGGGTGCTCTAGTTTCCACCCACAGTCTAAAGATGTACAGGTTAGGTGCATTGGCCATGGGAAATTGCCCATAAGTGTCCAGGGATGTGCAGGCTAGGTAGATGAGCCATGGGCAGTACTGGAATAGGGTAGGAGGATAGGTCCATGTGGAATGCTCTTCAGAGGGGTGGAGTGTACTCAATTGGCCAAATGGCTTGCTTCCACACTGTTGGGATGCTAAAGAAGGTAAACAGCAAAAGGCACATTCACCTAATAAGACAGTTTTCATTCACAACCTTGAGGTATAACGGAGGAGAATATGATCTTAGTTGCTGTTCTTACTGTAATAGCATTGTGTTTACAAATGTTTGACTAGTCAAGCGGCAACTCTGTCTAAGAACTCCACTTAGTTAAACTGGAGCCTTCAGTCAGTCAATTATGTTGACAAGTTATTGAATTTTGGGCTCAGGCATTTACCCACTCCTTTGTCATAATTTGGCAAGTACATCAGAGCAACACACATCAATATTCAACTATAAACGCAATGTCGCTAAGTCTGGTGTTACCACAGCAACAGAATAGTTAGAGCTTTCATTCTTGTTTCAGGTGTTTGATTTAAATCATCAACTTGATTTAGGGCTGTTCAGGCAGAATTGATTGGATTTCTCAAAGTCTTTAACTAACCTGTGAATTGTTCTCCATTAACTGCTTTTCTAAGCTCTTTTCTCTGACTCCGACCATCCTGATTATTTCTGAACTGTCAGAGTGAATATCGACATGGTCATAGGGAAAAGCCATGTACCCACTCCTGTTTACCATTAATTGATGCTCAGATACTTCCTTGTCTCTGTCTCATTTTCTCTTGTCTGGTCGCTGTTCAATTTTCTCTCACTTTCTCCCTGTCCCTCCTATTCCTTTTAGCCTGTTCTGTGTTCTTTAACTTGCAAAGCACTCAAGTTTCACAGTTCTGAAAGTTTCAGTGCATCACAGGAAATGGATAACCAGAGAGAATGTAGAGCTTATACCTACTAAGTCCACCAGCTTCCATCTACTTCTTGATTTTCCTCTATCACTATGATGTGATGCATCTGCGCTTCCTTCAGAGCCATATCTAGGCTACAACAACTAGCTTGGTGGGTAAGTTTAAATGTAGTAAATTGAGCTTACACTTTGCACCCAAATTCACACTTGTAACCATGGACACGAGGCCTGGATTTTCCACTTTGGCAGCACCCTGTGTGCCTGAGATGCTTGACCCAGGTATTAGCCGATTTTCTGGGATTAAGTTAATTTAAATCATGCTATCGGGGAATTCCCATCTCCAAGAGGGAGCACACAGGATTCTAGGAAGAGCTGTCGTGTCCCAGCTCATTTACAATGGTAGTGGAGTAGAATGCTCCAGGCAGAGATCCTCCGGGTCAGTGGGCCCGGAGCGGAGTGGGGACAGTCAGTGGGCCCGGAGCAGAGTAGGGACGGTCAGTGGGCCCAGAGCGGAGTGGGGATGGTCAGTGGGCCTGGAGTGGGGATGGTCAGTGGGCCTGCAGCGGAGTGGGGACAGTCAGTGGGCCCGGAGCGGAGTAGGGACGGTCAGTGGGCCCAGAGTGGATTGCGGATGGTCAGTGGGCCTGGAGTGGGGACAGTCAGTGGGCCCGGAGCGGAGTGAGTTGGTCAGTGGGCCTGGAGCAGAGTGGGGACGGTCAGTGGGCCTGGAGCAGAGTGGGGACGGTCAGTGGGCCCGGAGCGGAGTTGGGACGGTCAGTGGGCCTGGAGCAGAGTGGGGACAGTCAGTGGGCCTGGAGCAGAGTGGGGATAGTCAGTGGGCCCGTGCAGAGTGGGGACTGGGCCCGGCCCAGCGCCGGGGCGGTCATGGGGCCTGGAGCTGAGTGGGGACAGTCAGTGGGCCCGGGGCGGAGTGGGGATGGTCAGTGGGCCCTGAGCAGAGTGGGGACAGTCAGTGGGCCCGGAGCGGAGTGGGGACGGTCAGTGGGCCCGGAGCGGAGCCGGGACGGTCAGTGGACCTGGAGCGGAGTGGGGACGGTCAGTGGGCCCGGAGCGGAGTGGGGATGGTCAGTGGGCCTGGAGCGAAGTGGGGACGGTCAGTGGACCCGGAGCGCAGTGGGGACGGTCAGTGGGCCCGGAACAAAGCTGACTTCTGGTGGGAACCAGTGGAGCCTGGTCTGACCGGGGGAAGCCCTCATAGAAAGACTGCGATATCTATCTTTTTAGCTTTATTTCTTATTTTCCTAACTTATACAATGTCTATCTGTAATGAGGTGTAACTTCTTCTCCTTATTTTCTCTATTTTTTTGTACCTAAGACTTGTACCTAGGTAATTTGTACCTAGGATGGTGTGTGTTGTCAATGTTGTACACGTTTCAGTGTACTCCTGTTCTTTGTAACTTGAGTACTCATGACAATAAACCTGATCCTAATTCAAATTCTAATTCTAATTGACAGTGCCAATTACGTTCCAGGTGGATGCTAAGGATGATACATTCACAGTACTGGAAACATGGGTTTGAGTTGTTTGCCCATGTCCTTTAATTAAGCCTCAGTGTTACCTTTGAACGCACATTCCACATGTCACTGAGGAGCTAATGAGAAATTCCCTGTTCCCTGTGTATTGGATCTGGCACATCCTGGTGAGAGCAGCTACCATTTAGAATCAGAGGCATTTTTTCCTGGCTGGACATATTTGTGGAGACATGGTGCAGCATCTAACTGCCCTGCCCTCACACTTTACCACCTCTATTTTCATTTTGTGAAGTTCAAAAAGCAGATTAGGAATACACCAAAATCAGACAATTTTGTCTGGAAGTTGGGTCAAAATACAGTCTAACAGACCACATTTGAAGAAGATATCATGGACAGAAACCACATGTAACTATTGTAGACGATTTGTCATTATCTGATCACAGGCTAGCAAACACCAAAACCCACAGGAGAAGAAATTTGCAGCAGAATTTATGGAGGGCTCGGATATCACTATGTTTAAAGCATCAGGGTATCACAGGGTGGCACGGTGGCTCGATGGTTAGCACTGCTGCCTCACAGCCCCAGGGACCTGGGTTTGATGCCACCCTCAGGCAACTGTCTGTGTGGCATATGCCCATTTTCCCTGGGTCTGCGTGGGTTTCCTCTGGATGCTCTGGTTTCCTCCCACAATCCAAAGATGTGCAGGCTAGGTGGATTGGCCATGCTAAATTGCCCATAGCGTGCAGGGATGTGTGAGTTAGCCATGGGAAATGCAGATGTACAGGGATAAGGTTGCGGAGTGGGCCTGGGTGAAAATCTCTTTGGAGGGTTAGTGTGGACTTCATGGGCCAAATGGCCTGCTTCCACACTGCAGAGATTCTATGAAACAGCATGATGTCAGGGATTTCAAGGGAAATAGCAAATTTTATTTTGCTTAGCCAACAGATTCATTAATGTCATCGAGTCTATCAAGAGGATAGAGGTTTCTAGGCATCACACAACATCAATGAATCAGACATTAAAGCACTGAAGTGAATCTTATGTACACGCAGTTTTTGAGGTGAGTTTTTTTTTCCCCACAATGGCCCACAGTTTGTGAATGAAGAGTTTACAAAGCTGACTAAAGAGGGAGGAATCAACCAGGCCCCAACCTCTCCACTTCGTCCACAGGAAAGTGCAAAAGGAAGCAAGTGTAAGAAACTGTCATGTGGTGAATGAGCAAAGACACAGATTGGGAGTCAGTGGCGATTAAATCATAAACGAACACCTCTGGGTAATGGAAGCTCACTGGTGAAGTTAATCATGGGCAGAAGAGAGAAACCAGAACTTTCCTTACAAAGGAAATATTGTAGGCTGATTAAAATATCGCAGGGTCGTCCGGAAGTCAGAGAATTGACAATGACCACAAGATAAAAGTCAGACAATTCTAGACCGAGAGTGAAAACCTTGCTCTGATACTGGGTCAGAAAGTTTGGATCACAGCTAGAAATTAAGAGGGTGTAGGCTGTAAATATATAGAATGGCACAGTGGCTCAGTGGTTAGCACTGCTGCCTCACTGCCCCTTGGCCCCGGGTTTGATTCCAACCTCGGGTGACTGTCTGTGTGGAGTTTGCACATTCTCCCCGTGTCTGTGTGGGTTTCCTCCGGGTACTCCGGGTTCCTCCCACAGTCCAAAGATGTGTAGGTTAGGTGGACTGGCCATGGGAAATTGCCCGTAGTGTCTAGGGATGTGTAGGTTGGTCAGGTTAGCCATGGGATATGCAGTGTTACATGGATGGGGTGGGCCTGGGAGGGATGTTCTTTAGAGGGGTGGTATGGACTCAATGGGCCAAATGGCCTGCTTCCACACTGTAGGGATTCTATGAACAACAAAGGGTGTAAAAGAGATTTACAAGGATATTGCCGGATTTGGAGCGTTTGAGCTAGAGGGAGAGGCTGTATAGGCTGGGACTTTTTTCACTGGAGCATTGGAGGTTGAGGGGTGACCTTACAGAGGTTTATAAAATCATGATGGGCATGGATAGGCTGATTAACCAAAGTCTTTTTCCCAGGGTAGAGGAGTCCAATACTAGAGGCTATAGGCTTAAGGTGAGAGGGGAAATATTTAAAAGGAACCTATGGGGCAACTTCAACCCATGTGCCATCATGACTGACCCTTCAACCAAGGGGAACAGCTGTTCCTTATCCAGCCTGTCCATGCCCCACATAATCTGGTGCTCCTCAATCAGATTATCCCTTACTCAGCTCAATAGGCCCTAAGGCCTCTGTAAAATAGCTGGTATATATATCGGAAATCTCTGCCTGCTGTCAGGCAATTGCCTTTCATTATCAAAAGTAGGTGGGAACCATTAACGATCAAATTGAAATGGCTGGCCACATGGGGTGGGTCTTGGACCGATGTCATGAAATCTACTGTAGCCCCGAAAATCTGCCTGGAGCTAAAATGAGCCAAGGGACCATCAAAAGAGGAAATTGACATTTTTTCTCTCTCTCTCTCTCTCTCTCTCTCTCTATAGCCATTATTACACCTCCAGGAGCCCTCTCCGCCATCCAAAAGGAACAAGACCTTGCTGGGTGCTCTCTCACCTTTTTCACTGACATCTTTTCTCATATCTTCAGCCACAAGGAGCTCGTGTCTGAGCAAATTACTGCAGATGCTGGAATCTGTACTGAAAACAAAAAGTGTTGGAAATCACATTTGGGGCGTGGAAGGGTATGTATTTAGATATTCTAATAAAACCAACCTGTTCAAGGATGTTACTACACATCTTTTACCCAGGTTGGAAGAGTCAGTTACCAGAGGCCATGGGTTTAAGGTGCAAGGGGCAAGGTTTAAAGGTGATGTATGAGGCAAATTTTTTACACAGAGGGTGGTGGGGGCCTGGAACTAGCTGTCGGGGAAGGTAGTGGAAGCAGATACTATAGTGACGTAGTGGAAGCAGATACGATAGTGACTTTTAAAGGGCGCCTTGACAAATACATGACTAGGATGGGAATAGAGGGATACGGTCCCCAGAAGGGTAGGGGGTTTTAATTGTGACGGGCAGCATGTCGGTGCAGGCTTGGAGGACCGAAGGGCCTGTTCCTGTGCTGTAATTTTCTTTGTTCTTTGTTCTTTGTATCTCTGGAGCAGGTGAGACATGAATGCAGGTATCCTGGCTCAGGAATAGGGACACTGTCCCCGCACCTCAAAAGTTGACAGACTTTAAAATGTTACCCTTAAGTGAGGAGCAATTTCTCTGCAGAACCTTTTCAGTGATTTAGAAAGAAGACATAACTGAACGTGTATTTGAGATGTCTCCACCTGAATGCATGAATGCAGAGTAATTTGCTGTCACTCAGAAATGTTGTAGCGGTACATTTCGCAGGTGTCATTTTAATTAAGAGTGAGGATTTTTTGTTGGTTCATACATTTTGTTCAGCCCAAAGAGACACAGCCTGTAATTAACTGTAACGAAGCAAGGATGTGACATAATCGAGCAAAATATAGAGTGCAGAGATTGCAGCAAAAAAAAATCAGAAAACATGGGGATGAGGCAGTGAAAGGCTGTCTTCCTCATATGGCTAAACCACCCACTATTATACTGGTCTGTTATGGTTTTTGTGAAGACTAATAACAGATTTGAACTTGTAGTTACTGGCTGGAAGAATGACACAAGTAGATTCTACACTTTAAAACATTGACTAATGACTACAAATGACTAAAACTGTTATTGACAAAATCCTATTTTCTTTCTGTAATCAGTGTGTAATTTAAGAAAAGGGAGGAATATTTCTCTTTTAGAGACGTAGCAGACTCAAAATGTTAATTCTGTCTCTTTCTCTCTCTCCATGGATGTTGCCAAACCTGCTGAGTTTTTCTAGCAATCTTTGTGTACAGCCATAGAGTCAGAGAGATGTACAGCACAGAAACAGACCCTTCCATCCAACTCGTCCATGTGGGCCAGATATCCTAAACTAATCTAGTCCCATTTGCTAGCATTTGGCCCATATCCCTCTAAACCCTTCCTATTCATGTACCCATCCAGATGCCTTCTAAATATTGTAATTGTACCCGCCTCCACCACTTCCTCTGGCAGCTCATTCCATACACGTACCACCCTCTGCGTGAAAAAGATGGCCCTCAGGTTCCTTTTAAATCTTTTCCCCTCTCACCTTAAACCTGTGCCCTCTAGTTTTTGACTCCTCTACCCTGGGGAAAAGACTTTGACTATTCAGCCTATCCGTGCCCCCCATGATTTTATAAACTTCAATAAGGTCACCCCTTAGCCTCCAACACTCCAGGGAACATAGCCCCAGCCCATTCAGCCTCCCCTTATAGTTCAAACCCTCCAACACTGACAACATCCTGGTGAATCTTTTCTGCACTTCTTCAAGTTTAGCAACATGTTTTTCCAGCATCCACAGTGTTTTGCTTTTATTCAAGTATCTGGAGCTCAGAAAGAATATTCTGAGGATCAATAATCTTAGCAGTACAGAGGAAACAGAGGAAAACAAGAAATATTCTGATGGAGTAAAAGATTTTGGAATTCAGAGTCATATCGCAAGTTGAATCCAAACCTGCTCAAACATTTCAGTATAACAAATATATTTTGTTGCACAGCAGTTATCTTTAACTCTGGTCATCTTTTTCTCCCCAGACTTCCTTTATTTAATACAATAAAAGTCTTATACACATGCATTTCACAAATCTTTAGCCGATATTCAATGCTTCTTTCAGCCTGGTTCCCTTTCAGATAGTTTGTGATTAATGAATTATTCACAGTGCACTAACTGATGTGAGTTCATAGCTGAATAAGTGGCGCTGACCACTCAAATCCCTTATTCCCCAAAACAGAGGACTGGATCAGAAATGCAGTGACATGAAAGAGTCATTTGAGACAGAAAATCCATTAGAAAATAAAACAACTGGCAGAGTTCAACCTGCATTTCCCAAAACTGAGCAGAAATGAACTGCACAGCCAGTGGCCAAGGGCTGAGCCATGTATTCACACTACCTGTAACATACTTAAGGGTAGTTTTATGAACCAACCAGAAAACCAAGTCAGAGTTTCATTAAAATCATGTCACTGTTACAACAGTCTATCTCAGAATGAGTCATTGATGTGAGAGATGTAAGTCACACTGGTTTTGGTGCAATGGGAACACATTCAAATTCTAATACATCGAAGTTGCAATGTAGAAACTGGCCACTTAGCCCCATACTCCATGTTGGTGTTCTTCAGCCAAAGGAGCATGGCTCAATCCCATGTGGCCTTTCTGTTTTCACATCCTTTTATTCATCTTTCATCAGAATGTTCCATCATTCCAATGTTCCATCATTCCATTAGATACTGGCTGAATTCGACCTCATTCCTATTCATCCATCTCCTCATCCACACTCTTCATATCTTTACCGAACAAAAATCTACCAATGTTAGCAAATGTCAACAGGCCCAGTTGCCTTTCCTTCAACTATTTACATATTTTTTTAAAGTGTTGACATGGTTCTTGTTTCACTCATTATTTCCCAGAGTGCATCCTGCATCTCCACAGCCACGATGGATTGTTATTCTTTTGTTATTTTCGTCCTAAAATTCTATTGTTTGCTCACCTGTCTCCATTCTTTCCAAACCCGTGTGTAGTGACTGTAATGAGGTCAGCCAGGTGGACCTCATAGAAAATGAGTTCCCTGATTGGGGCTGTTAATTTGGTCCAATCAGGGATTCCTGGCTGACAGATATAAACAGAAGCTTCAGAAGTTCTGTTCACTCTGAGAGCTGGCTCTGAGGGAGCTGGGTCGGTGTTAAGGACTCTCCACGTAATGAATAAAGGGTGACTTGATGACAGGATACCAGCCTCTGTGGAATTATTTCACCAGGGAAACTTTGGGCTAGGAATTGTTCCTTTGTGTTTTTGGGTGGGTGTAGTGTGGTCACAATATGTCATCTGCTCACACCTTGTCCCTTTGAGGCAGGGCTAAGACACAGACTGCCTCTGTGTTGAAACATTTGCAATGTTGGGCCCAGTCGGCACTGAGCTGAACGCTGCGCGGTCAGTTTGTGACGGCCTTTAACAGATGGTGCGGTCTATCTGTTCTCCTGATTGGGAAACTGTATTCACTCTCTCTGCTCATGCTAACTTATGCAAATGGAAGCAGGATGAGTGAGGCAGCTGGAAAGCAAGAGACCTCCTAGGGTCAAGAATGCAATGCTGTGGGCTTTAGTGGTAAAGGAGACCGATTGGGATTCCGAAGGGGCATGCTGTAGGTGGGCCGGGGTCAATCAAGAATTATCCTCTGCAAGAACTGGGTGCAGAAAGCCCTTGAGATCAATTCCTAAAAACCCAAGTGTAAGAACTTTGTTACAGTCACTAAGGGGCTTGAGACATATGTAGGCTGAACACAAGGTGAATACAGTCTATTCATATTTATTGCCTAAAACTGTCTACTCAAGCCTATGAAATCACACTTCACCAGTGCCTTCTCACATCAGGTCTCAGTCCCATGTAATCTGACAACGTGAAGATATTCCTCCTTACACACACACACTCAATAGCCATTCCTTTTTTTAGTGCATTCATGGGAATGTAGGGGTCACTGGCAGGGCCAGCATTTATTGCCCATCCCTGACTACCCTTGAGAAGATGGTGGTGAGCTGCTTTCTTGAATGGCTACTGTAGGTAGACCCACAATGCCCCGAGGAGCGGGTGGTGGAATTGCAGGATTGAACCTGCCTCCCTCAAAGCCATAGGACATTGCAAAGACCTCTATAGCCAATGAGATAGTAGGAACTGCCGATGCTGGAGAATCTGAGATAACAAGGTATAGAGCTGGATGAACACAGCAGGCCAAGCAGCATCGGAGGAGCAGGAAAGCTGACGTTTCGGGTCTGGACCCTT
>NC_063354.1:42015576-42023033 GCF_021869965.1 Rhincodon typus | reverse complement strand
TCAGCTTTCCTGCTCCTCCGATGCTGCTTGACCTGCTGTGTTCATCCAGCTCTATACCTTGTTATCTATAGCCAATGAAGTACTTATCGATTGTAGTGTAGGAAAAACAGCTTGTCAGCTCAGGGCTATAATCCACTCCATACTGGATTGAAAAGCAGACTATTTAGAAAGATTGATTGGCAAGGTTTGTGATGTTGAAGGAGGATGGAGGGACTGCTTGTTCAAACCAACTCTGAAGAGACAAACTATGGCTTGTTAATCCTTTATGCTTGTTTTCTACACATTATCGCTTTCCATGTTGTGGCTGCAGTTAGCAGGATTGGAAAGTCCTCGGCAAGTGTGCAGAGCTGATGGAGGGAGGAATCAAGGATCAGGAAGATGGGATGTCCACAATGAGACCGGGTGTTTGATGAATAATCAATAGAAAGCAACAGATTAAGGATGGAGGACAATATCGAAGTCAAAACAGAGATAAATCTGAGGAACTAGCCTCAAGAAAACATTCAAATGAAGGACCCACAACCAGAGGAATACAAGTTGGTCACCTAACACCAGACTAATAACCATCAGACATGAAAATGGCCAATCTTGAGGCATTTTATATTTTCACATCCCACATGACCCAAGCTCCCTCAGTTTTTAAAGATTTAAAAATCCGACAGTGTTTCCTGTGATTGTGGGATCAGAGAGTAAGGATGGAGGTCAGAGAGTATCTGAGAGATGTTACCTGGAGGACAGTAAGCTGGAACTGAGACATAAAGGAGCAATGAAGAGTGAAAAGTTTTGCTCATAACTTCTGGGGAAAAAATTGGACAACATCTATGTAACATTTTGCCTCAGGGAGTTAAGGGCAGATCTTGTGGATAAAGTGTTCCATGTTTTCTTGACTCATAATTTGATTTCATTATTGATCATATACCGCTTGAAGCATTGTCTGTAATTCATTAAGGACTAAGTGAAAAATGCTCATTTTTGAAGCAGTGATGATGTCTTTTCCCTTCTCCATTGTAACTGTGGAAGCATGAAATGTTTTTGAGGGGCGCATCTCATTTGCCAGAATCAGACGCTTGGAATAAGTTGGTGGCCCAGTTCAGTAAATCCGTGTTTTAAATCATTCCAGATGGAACACAAACTGTAAAATGCTTTTGTTTACCTCATAAGAAATGGGAGCCTGGAGTGTGTTTCAGTTCAATGAAGGATTATGAATATTTATAATGCTGTTGAAATTAAATGCTCCAACTTTTTAAGCATTGGAAGGTATCTGTAATAAACTCATTATCATTGCAACATATAATTGCATGTTTGTTAGCAATGATTGAAGAAAACAATTTGCAAGTGAAATTTTTCACAGAATTAAATTGTATGACACCACGCAAGTCACCTTCTACATGAATATATTAATAAAATCGGGACACAGAGCATGGAAACAGCCATGTGAGGGAAACCCTTAGAGGAGAAAAGAGCAGCTAGCAAAACTGCATATAATGAACTGAGTGAGGGTTGCATGTAGCTCTGTGCACTCAAACAATTTTGCTGTTACTTGGGTCAACATTCAAAACAAATACCCTCTTTATTAAATAGGCTCACTAACCTATACAAAACCTATATTCATATAGTACCAAATTATCTGACAAATGGCAACCTCTTTTTAACAAAAGAAGGTGTAATGGCTGTAATGAGGTCGGCCAGGTGGACTTTATAGAATTCCCTGATTATAGAGTTCTCTGATTGGGGCTGTTAACCTGGTCCAATCAGGGAGCCCTGGTTAACAGATATAAATAGAAGTTTCAGAGGTTCTGCTCACTTTGAGAGCTGGGAAGGATTTTCCCCATGTAGAGAGGTGGGAGGCTTTGACATGGGAGTAAGTATTTCTGGTATCATGCTGTTATTTGGGATGCTTGACTTGTTTGATCCTGTTGAAGACTGGGCCCAGTATGTGGAAAGAATGTGTTTTCTCTTTCCCTAGGTAAATGACATCTGAGCATATGAAAAGCAATGAGTAATTCTTCTGAGAGCTTGTGGACCTGCAGCTTTGTTGGTTATTAAGATCCTAACTTTCCCTGAGGCACCACATAGTAAAACCTTTCAAGAGTTGACCGATTTAGTTCAGGAATATTATGAACCAAAGCTGCCTCTAATTCTGAGATGCTATTGGCTTTACAACCAGGGAATCCATTGTCAGGACTTTTGTGAGGTTAAGGTAACTAAGAGGCATGTGACTTTCATTTAACCCTTAATGAGATACTGTTATGTGGGGTTAACAATATAACCATGCAAAAAGCACCCCCCTGGACTTCAAATAGGCATGACAATTGCCTGTATCATTGAAAATGTGGCAAGTGGTGCATATGAGTTGTAGGGTATTCTGATGGAATTGGCACCCTTCTCAGGGTGACCTGAAAGGCAATTGTATAGTCTTAGTCAGAATATACCCTGAACAGAGGGACTCGGTCAGCCTGCAGCAAAACCCCAAAACAAAGCTGAGTCTTGACCAAACAGTTAAAATTTTCTTCATGATCCAGGCCAGCAAGCCATTGTAGTTGCTGCCAGTATGTGGTCTTAAGACAGCAATAGAGTCCCACTAAGGGTGAATAGAGTAAGAAAACTCTCAGGCTGGTATCCAGGAGAGTGTACCATGGAAAGTCCATCTACCTCTGGTTTGGAACAGTTAAGTTGCTTAGCAATATCCAAGTCAGAACCAATCAAAATAAACACCTGGTTATTTGGTCTAAAAAAACCAAAAGAACTGCAGATGCTGTAAATCAGGAACAAAAACAAAAGTCATTGGAAAAGCTCAACAAGTCTGGTGGCATCTGAAGGAAAAATCAGTTAATGTTTTGGGTCCAGTGACCCTTCCTTAGAGCCAGATTTATCTGGTTTTTATCTTCACAGGTGCTGCTAGATCTGCTGAGCTTTTCCAGCAACTTCTGTCTTTGTTTGTGGTTCCATGGTATCAACCTCCATTAGAACCAGGAGACCCATGTAGCTATTTCAGTGATTGCAGAACTAGTCTGCAACAAAATTTAAGGGTTGGAGTCCAGAACAAAGTTTGCACAAGATCTCAGCTAGACTGAACCTATAACTCGGGAACATTCTCAGATTAAGGGTTCAACTTCAGTTCTAGTTGCTTATGAGAAACAGCTGGTTCAGTTACCACTGGTTGTTCTAAAGGCTTGAGCTCAAGCCTGATGGGGTGAAATTCTTTGAGAAAGAATCACCTTGATTGGATTAACATTTTTGATTAGAAAATGGCTGCCTGAGTGACTTCCTAATGAAATACTAGGAAGTTTTTCAGGAAGGTCTTGGGACTACCAAAGAAGCTAAGGCCATCCATTCCATGATTCAGCAAGGCCCACCCAGTGCCATTTGCTTCATGGAAAAGTAGGGACAGAAATCAGGAGGCTGGAAAACAAAGGAATTATCAAACCAGTCCATTTGATGAATGGGCAGCACCAGGCATACTGATTGTAATGCCTGACAGGTTGGCTTGCTTTTGTGGGGATTTTTGAGAAGCAGTTTGCTGCTTCTCAGCTAGATAAATACCCAATCTCTCTCTCAAGATTTAGCAGCAAAGCTGGCAGGGAATATCCTTCATGAAGCTGGGCATAAGCCATATATAACTGCAATTGCAGTTAGATAAGGGTTCCCAGTGGTATGCTACAATTAATACCCATAAGGGTTTGTACTGATATGAGACTGTCTATGCAATTCATCAGCAGATGGAGAACATTTTACAAAGTCTACCCCAGGTCACCACTTATCTGGATGATTCACTAATAACAGGGAAGACAAATAAGGAGCACTTAGAACTTGGACGTAGTCCTTAGCTGTTTCTCCCAGGTGGGTGTATGCCTTAAGGGAAAACTGTATTCCATGTACCTCATATGACCTACATTGGCTACAGAGTTGACAAGAACAGGTTACACCCATTTGAAGATAATTTGAAGTAATCAAAGATGCCTGGGCTCCCATGTCTGTACTGGCACTTAGGTCTTTCCTTAGGCTGGTGAATTACTACAGGAAATACAAATGTAACCTGGCCTCTACTTGGCACCTTCGCATCATGGGGTGGCAATGGCCTAGTGGCATTATTGCTGGACTGTTAATCCAGAGACCTAGGTAATCCTCTGGTGACCAGGGTTCAAATCCTGCATGGTAGATGGTGGAATTTGAATTCAGTAAATATCTGGAATTAAGGAGTCTAATGAAACCATTGTTGGGGGAAGCCCATCTGGTTCACTAATACCCTTTTTAGGAAAGGAAACTACCATCCTTACCTGGTCTGGCCTACACATGATGACAGATGCACAGCAATGTGGTTGACATTTAACTGCCCTCTGGGCAATTGGGGATGGACAATAAATGCCTCCTAGCCAGCAATGGCCTCTTCCAGTGAATGAATAAAAAAAATCAACTCTTATAAAAGGTCAGCCTTGGAAATGGTCATGTAGCCAAGCCATCACTTTCAGAAGTGAAGAAGCAGCTATCATCCTCAAAGGTGTTGGCACACTGTAATCCCAAGTAAGATCTGATATTGACATGAGATGCCTCTCTGTATGGCATCAGGATAGGTGGCCCAATGGAGAGGAATGTCCAATAGTGTATGTATCCAGAACTTTGGCTAATGCAGAGCATAAATACACCAAGAGGAAGGTTTGGTGGTCATACTTGGAGTCAGGAAGTTCCACCAATATCTTTATGGATGTAAACTTGTAACAATAACAGACAACAAACCCCAGCAAGGTAGTGCTGCCCATAGCTTCAGACAGTATAAATTGCTGAATTCAAAGTGTATATAACTACAAATTGGAACAATCTGGGAAGCCAAGTTGCAGATGCATTGAGCCATCTCCTGCTAGCAGATACACTACCATGGTACTGCCACTGGAAGAGTCCATAATGGTGAATTTCCTGGACACTCTGCCAGAAACAGTGGCAAGTACTCCCTCTTTTTTCTTTGTTTAAAATTGATTGTTTTCCAATTCTCTTCTGTTGCAAAGAAAGATCCTTTTATGTGAAAAGTTAATTCTGTTTCTGCCAGACCTGCTGAGTATTCCCAGCACTTTCTATTTTTCATCTGGTTTCCTTGACTTTATAACAAACAGCACGGATACAAGAACAGAGGTGAACCTCACTTTTAATAAATACAAGGTCAGCCTTCATCTGCAGCAGTGTATCCAATTCTCAACACCACACACCACACTGTAGGATGGATATCAAGGCCATAGAAAGGGTGCAGAGGAGATTAACTCAGTTAGGACGAGGGATGACTGACTTGAGAGAAATGAGGAGACCAGAGAAGGTGAAATCATTACTCCTAGTGCAGAACAGGTCAAGAGGAGATTTAATAAAGATGTTCACAATTGTGCTTTTGACAGCATAACTAATTGTTTCTGCTGGTGTGCAGGTTCATAATCCAAGAAAATTACAGCACAGGAACAAGCCCTTCAGTCCTCCAAGCCTGCACCAACATGCTGTCCATCACAACTAAAACCCCCTACCCTTCCAGGGACTGTATCCCTCTATTCCCATCCTATTTGTTTGTCAAGACTCCCTTTAAAAGTCACTATCATATCAGCTTCCACTACCTCCCTGGCAGTGAGTTCCAGGCACCTACCACCCTCTATCTCTTTTCTTTCCTTTTTTTTAAAAAAAAAAACTTGTCTCGTACACCACCTCTAAACCTGCCCCTTGCACCTTAAACCCATGACCCCTGGTAACTGACTCTTATACCCTGGGGGGAAAAGCTTCTGACTGTCCACTCTCTCCATGACCTTCATAATCTTGTAGACCTCTGTCAGGTTCCTCCCTCAACCTGTCATTCCAGTGAGCACAACCCAAGTTTCTCCAACCTCTCCTAGCTAATGCCCTCCATACCAGGCAACATTCTGATAAGTCTCTTCTGTACCCCCTCCAAAGCCACCACATGCTTCTAGTAATGTGGAAACCAGAATTGAACACCACATTCCGAATGTGGCCTAAGGTTCTATAAAGCTGCAACATTACCTGCCAATTTTTAAACTCAATGCCCTGGCTGGTAAAGGTAAGCAAACTGTATGCCTTGTCGACTACCTTCTCCACCTGTGTTGCCACTTTCAGTGACCTGTGTACCTGTACACCCAGACCCCGCTTGCTCTTTATATGTATAAAAAGCCTTGGGATTTTCCTTAATCCTGTTGGCTAATGACTTTTCATGACCCCTTTTATCCATCTTGACTCCTTGAGTTTCTTTGACTTTCCTTGTATTCCACCCTTGCTTTGTGTTCCCAGCCTTCTGGCCTACAAATGCTTCCTCTTCCTTTTTTGATTAGGCTCACAATATCTCATTATCCAACCAGAGCAGAGACTTATATTTTGTACAACTGCTTATGACCTAAAATGCACTGACTGAAATGATAATTCATCAGCATTCCAAGGAATTAGATGTTCAAAAAGGTAAAAAATGCCAGATTGTGGGGGAAGAACAGAAGACAACACAGAATCCCTACAGTGGAACCAGGCCAGCCACCCCATACTGACTCTCCAAAGAGCATCCCACCTCCTTATCTAGCCCTGTATTTTCCATGGCTAATCCACCTACCCTGCACATCTTTGGACTCGGAGGAAACCCATGCAGAATGTGCAGACTCCACACAGTCGTTGAGGGTGGAATTGAACCCAGGTAACTGGTGCTGAGAGGCAACAATGCTTACCATTGAGCCACCACATTGGTCTCCAATAGCAGAGAACTGAAAACCACTCAAAATATTGCAAATACTGAAAATCTGAAACATACACTGAAGAAAGTCAACAGGCCTGGAAACATCTGTGGACATTGAGCCTAGTATGAATCTTCAGAAGAATTCTTATTCAGGATAGATTTACTATTCACACAGAAAAGGGTAGGCTGATTAAGAAGAGTCAGCATGGATTTTAATGGGTTGCTTTTAGGATCCCTGTTACTCTTGATATATATTAATGATTCAGATCTCTGTGCAGTGACAATTTCAAAGTTTGCAAATGACACAAATTCCTGTTATATTGTTAAAGAAAATCCACATAGCCTTGTGTTTATGTTCCAGTGAACAACCAGCACTTTAAACTAAAATAATTACTATCAGGCCAGATTTCATTCTGGGATCTGGGTTATCCAACAGTACCATCAGCTGGGATCAGAACAAATGGGGCCTTTTGCCAGGATTAAGATTCATTGAAGTCAAGCCGGGTGGCATGGTGGCTAGCACTGCTGCCTCAGTGCTAGGGGGCCTGGATTCAATTCCACTCTGGGGTGACTGTTGTGTGGAGTCTGTGTTCTTGCTGTGTCTGTGTAGGTTTCCTCATGTAGTCTAAAGATGTGCAGGTTAGGTGGCTTGGCTGTTGTAAATTGCCTGTAGTGTCCATGGATGTGTAGACTAGATGGGTTAGCCATGGGAATTGCAAGGTTACAGGGATAGGTTGAGGGGGGGGGGGGGGGGGGG
>NC_063354.1:41986669-42015476 GCF_021869965.1 Rhincodon typus | reverse complement strand
TGGGTAGTGGGTCTGAGTGGGATGATCTACAGAGTTAGTGTGGACTTGATGGGCTGAAGGGACTGCTTCCATACTGTAGGGATTCTATGAATCAATGTCCCTTTTTTTTTTTGAGGGGAAAAAATGAGTACATGGAGGTGCAGGACATAATCAAGGTGTGAAGTTCCTTGCACAGATTAGATCTTTAAAAATGGTTTTGAATGTTGCTAAGAACTTTACTGGGGGAAGGAGACATAGAAATCTGTGACAGAAATAGTAAAAATCTTTGACTAAGGTTGAGAGAAGCCATGGGTAAATTGCAGGTAGAAGTAAAAGTTGGATCCCTTAAGTATGAGAAGCTTAATGTGAGTATCCAGTATTTAGAACAGGAAGAAGGGAAATCTGTAATTGGGATGCCACAACTAGAATTAACTAAGATTGGGCACAAGCACAAATGAGGAGTTCTAGTTATTGCTGCTAGTACTGCCTCTATTAGTTAGTGCTCCTGGATGTCATTAACCTCCTTCTGAACCTGTACCAATAGGGATGTTGCCTAAAGGGAGAGGGGAATTGTTTAACCTCATCCACATTGAGGAGTTCCTTCACAGTGGGGTGGGGGGTCACAGCTGCAGTGGGAGCTATAGCCTGGTCGCTGACAGACTCCCAGTCTCTGCACAGGGTAGACCTCCCCTGATAAATCCCATTGGTTTTTCCTGTAGCTTCCAACACTTGGCTAAAACAAGTAACTCACTTACAACCATTCAGCCCTTTGAACCCACACTACCAATCAATGAAATTATTACACATCTATTTCAACATAATTTCCCTGCACTATCTTCATTTTCCTTGATGTTTATATTGTGTGAAAATCTATCAATCTTATTTTTAACATGTTTTGGTCCCACCCCCAGACAAGGGGAACAACCTTCCTGCTTCTACCCTGTTGAGTCCTGTAAGAAACGTGCATGTTTAAATGAGACCATCTTTCATTCTCCAACTGCAGAAAATAAAGACCCAGTCTTTCATATTTTGTCCTAGGACAACTCATCCATTCAAGAAATTCAGTTAGTTAACCTTTATTACACTCCCTGCATGGCAAATACATCCTTTCAGAGGTAAGGACTCCAAAGGCCCACACAATACTTTAGATGACACCTCTGCTACACTCAATCCTCTAGTAATAAAGACTGAAATTCTGTGACTTCTTAATTGCTTGATGTATTTGCACATTAACCTTCAGTAACTCATGAATAAAGACACCCAAGCCCTTTTAATGTCATCATAGACTCAGAGGTCTACAACATGGAAACAGGCCCTTCAGCCCAACTTGCCCATGCCACCCAGTGTTCACAATTTAAACAGCCCATTCGCCTGCATTTGCTCCATTTCCCTCCGTAACTCTCCCATCCATGTACCTGTCCAAATGTTTCATAAATGACAAAATTATACTCGCTTCCACCACTACCTCTGGCAGCCTGTTCCACTCACCACCGTCTTTGTGAAAAAAATTGCCCCTCTGGACCCTTTTGTACCTCTGCCCTCTCTCTCTTTTTTAACCAACGTCCTCTAATTGCCCATGTAACAGGGAAAAGCTGTCATCTGTCTACCTTATTATGCCCCTCATGACTTCATAGATCTCTATAAGGTCACCCCTCAGTCTCCTATGCCCCAGGGAAAAAAATGTCCCAGCCTATCCAGTCTCTCCTTATAACTCAAATCGTCCAGTCCAGATAGCATCCTAGTAAATCTTTTTGGCACTCTTTCTAGTTTAATTATGCCAGAAGTCTCTCAACACCAGTTTATAGTCCAACAGGTTTATTTGAAATCACAAGTTTTTGGAGAACTGCTCCTTCACCTGAAAAATTACTCGTTAATTCCTACTGTCTGTTTTCTGTCCATTAAGTTCTCAAACCATGTCAGTATATTTTTCCCCATTTCCTTGTGTTCTAATTCTATTTACTATAGTAATCTATTGTGTGGGACTTTATCATAAGATGTCTAAACATGCAAATACACCAGAGTAGTTCCCCCTTATCTATTCTGCTAGTTACATATTCAAAAAACTAACAGATTTGTTAAATGTGATTTCCCTTTAACTTTGTTCTATGTATTCCCAATCATATAACTATATAAACTTTCTCTTTCTTTGATTTATATTACAGTCTTTAACATCTCTTGACAATCATTGTTGGATTACCTTTCCTGCTGGATTTTTGTGCCTTGGTGTGTTGTACAGTGTAAATGTATTGTAAATCATATGTTAATTACTTAAATACAAGCCAATTGACTGAACTAGATAACTTTGTATTGCAATTTTTTATCATATTGTGGTCACTCTTCCCTATTATTTCATTATAACATGATTAATTATCCCTTTCTCATTGTACAATACTAGATTTAAAATGGGTTGAATGTGGTTCAACATCCTGTTCTGAAAAACCATCTTGTATACATGCCAGGATTTTGTCCTCTGCAGCATTAGTGCTAACTGGATTGACCCTGTCTACATTATATAGATTGAAGTCATCCATGATTACTAAAACCAGTTACATGTACTGATAATGCCCTGATGTATATTGTCACTACTGTCTTGTGAGCTATGAACAATTTTCACCAATAATTCTGAAGAAAGATGACTGTTCTTAAAATGTTACCTCTGTTTTCTCTTCTCAGATGCTGCCAGATCTGCTGAGTTTCTCCAACAATTTGTTTTTTCTCTCTCCAATACTTTATGCCCTTGTTGTTTCTTAGCTCCATGCAACCACATTCTACATCATATTCTTGCAATCTTACATCCCCTCTCATTAATGTACTGATATCAACCTTTATTATCAATGCCATCCCACCTTCTTTTCCTTTTTTGCCAAACTTCCTAAATGACAAATACACTTTTAATTTGCAGTTCCTAGCCTTGGTCACCTGGTGGCTATGTCTTCTCAGTACATTTACCTCATTGCAAATGGTGCATGCATTCGAACAGAGTGCCTTTAATTTTTTTCCGGAATTTTGATACTGGTCCTTGTTTCAGCCTTTTGCAATGCTGCTATCTTCATAGAAATCTATACTGTTTTCAAAATTGCACAGGAACTGCTTGTTGTCATCACCTTTTATAAACTTTGCAGCATCTACAGTCATTGAACTATGATTTAGTTTTCACTAGTCAATAGCAGCCAATTTTCTACATCAGTAGGGTCTTTGAAAATTATACTATTGGTATCACCCTGGCAATTGCAGTGTCTGGGACCTGACCTTGTGAAATGTGTCATTTGATAAAAATGAAGGTCACACTTCTATTCACACCATGAAATATAAGAAATTTCTATTTCCAAGTATAAGTCTTACAGTGGTTATCTTTGTTCTTTCTGAACACTGGTCATTTTAGTAGAGAGGCAGAATGTACACATTGGCACCTTGGTACTGTCAGAGTCAAATTCATACACACAAACTGCAGAATATGTGGGGAGCTGTCAAACCTGCACAATCCCTGAATGTCATTGTCCTGTTTCAAACTACACAAGGCAAGGATGACAGACCTTGATTTCAAGGCCACATTTGATCAAGTATGGCATCAGAGTTCTGGCAAAACTGGCACCTATAGGAGTCAGGAGGAAATCTCTCTGACACATAGGAAGATGGTTGATTGTTGGAGGTCAGTCATCTTGGTTCCAGGACATCTCTGCAGGAGTTCCTCAGGGTAGTGTTGTAGGTCCACCTATCTTCAGCTGCTTTATCAATGACCTTCATAATGTTGGAAGTGGGGATGTTTGTCAATGTTCAGCATCATTTGCAACTCCTCAAATATTGATGCAGGCCATGTCCAAATGCAACAAGATCTGGACAATATGAAGACTTGGACTGACAATCACATGAGGTTGTAGACATGTTCACCATACATGACAAGTGTATTCATTACACATGAGTAGGATTCATGTTTACTCTATGAACCTTTATAATTTAACACATTTTGTAAAATTCCTAATTGACTTTGAAAAGCTGGTAGTGAGTTGCCTTCTTGAGTTGCTGCAGTCTATTTGGTGGTGGTACAATACCATTAAGGAATGTCAGGATTTTGACCCAACAACAGTGAAGGAACGGTGATATTTCCAAATCAGGAAATATGCAGGTTCTCATATAACTGCTGCCCTTGTCCTTCTGGATGGTAGTGGTTATGTGTTGGGCTCAAGCACTGGTATGCCAGGCCATGACCATCTCTAGCATGAAAGAATCTAACTGTCACCACTTGATATTCAATGGCATTACATCACTGAATCCCCCCACTCCCAGCATCCTGGGAGTTACAATTGATCAGAATCTGAACTGGACTCGCCATATGAATACTGTGGCTCCAACAGCAGTTTAGAATGTAAGAATTCTGCAACGACTAACTCATCTCCTGACTCCCCAAAACATTTACACCATGTACAAGGCACAAATCAGGAGTGTGATGGAATACTCCCCACTTGCCTGGATAAATGCAAATCCAACAACACTCAAGAAGCTCGACACTATCCAGGACAAAGCAGCCTGCTTGATTGGCACCACGTCCACAAGCATTCACACCCTCCACCACTGACATTCAATAGTGGCAGTGTGTGTACTATCTACAACATTCACACAGAAATTCACCAGGACTCCTTAGACAGCACCTTCCAAACCCACTACACTTTCCATCCAGAACGACAAGGGGCAGCAGATACATGCAAGTTCCCCTCCACTACCACTCAGCATCCTGACTTGGAAATAAATCACTTTTTCTGCGTTGTTGCTGGGTCAAAATCCTGGCATTGCCACCCCCAAAGGACACTGCACCAACATCAAATGGATTGTAACGGTTCAAGAAGGCAGCTCCCCACCACCTTCTCATGGTCAATTAGGGATTGAAAAAGAACAAGTGTTAATTTATGAGAATGCATAGACTAAACATGAATTCCTTTGACTACAAAAGATTAAGGGATGATGCTGTTGAGAATTAGAAATGACTAAAAGGTTGATAAAGATAAAATTCTTCTGGTGGGAAAACTCCAGAACACAGGAATAAATTAGTTCATTCAGGAGAGGTGTCAGGCAGAAGTTAAGAAAGTTACTGTTTCCTCAACTCTCAAGTGGCCGGCATTCACAGAAGGACAAAGAAATTGATTCAAAGACGCTCTGAAGCTGTCCCGGACGTGGCAAGCATTAACATTAATACCTGCAAGGAGCCTGCTGTCAATCGTTCAAGATGGTGACAATTTGTCCATCAAATTGCATCACGCTTCCAATCTAAACTCTTTAATGATGAGGCAGGGCCACAGAAGAGTGGGGGGAAAAGATAGGAAGAACATCCTGGTCTTGGGGTCCCACTGCCTCAGGGGACATCCTGCTCCACTTAACCACACATCCGTAGGAAAAATAGTCAACCTTTCAGCTGGTAGGATGGGCTGAATGACCTCTTCTGCACTGTAACAATTTGCGGATGAAGACTCAAGGCAGCAGCTTATGACTTGGAGTTGACGGTACCCCCCACTTTGATCGAGGGACAGCTATGATTGATGAATCTTTTTTAGAAGATTAGAGTATCATGGAACCAGAACAGGCAAACGGAAATAAGGTGCAGATCAGCCATGAGCTCACTGAATAATGGAGCCTGATAGGCCTACTCCCATTCCCAAATCAGAGGGAAAAACCCTCAACATTTAAGCAGTATTTAGATATTCAATTGCATTGGCATAGCCTCCAGGACTATGTGCCAACTGCTGGGAAATGGGATTAGAATAGTTCAGTGATAGTAGGAACTGCAGATGCTGGAGAATCTGAGTCAACAAGGTGCAGAGCTGGATGAACACAGCAGGCCAAGCAGCATCAGAGGAGCAGAAAGGCTGACGTTTCGGGCCTAGACCCTTCATCAGAAATTAGAATAGTTCAGTGGTTGTTTTTGACTGGCACAGACTCAATGCGCTATTCCTGTGTTGTAGTCCTCTATGAGTCAGATGCTGTATGAGGTGGGACTGAGGGCCACTTGAGAAATGACCCCCACCCCGTATCCGCTTGCATACCTCGAAAGAGAAACATGAATTTATCCCCACGATTCCATGCTTTTGGTAAACTACGTCAGTAAGGGCATGTTATGGTGGTGACAACGTTGTGCATTTGAGTCCTTCTGACTAGTGCAGACCCAACTGTGCAACACAAGCACACTTCACCAGGAACAACTGTTTCATGTAACAGAGCAAAGCTCCAACATGCTCAGCTCAAAATTGCCCTCAAAGCTTTCTCCAAGGAGGGCAGGCTCAGCACGCCCTGCTGAGGGGCAAGGTAATCCATGCCTGACCTGCAACATCCACATCCTGTGATTGAGCGATTTTAAAAGGTAGTGCTATTCATTTCCAATGTGGGAAGTCACCAATCATCAGCTCAGCTCTTTTGAGTTATTTTCAGGACTTGGATTTCCAGTTCGTACTGACTTTCAGTGAATTATAGTTTGTTTATCTCCAAGCCTGCTATGTAATGGTCACTGCTTGAGACAGCTGGGTCTGCCAATCAATAACCAATTATATTCTCAAACCAACTCTGTAATGATCTTTAACACTGTACCACCTTTACATGCACAATGCATCTCTCTCTCTCTCTCTCTCTCTCTCTCTCTCTCAGGACTGAACAGATAACTTTTCACTTGCATCAAAGCTTGCTTTGGATAGGTTTGATTTTTTTCCTCAGGAACGTGCTCAGTGATAGATACAGGATGGACTGTGATATGGAACATTGTCCTCTATCGCCACCCAACATGCACTGTGTCAGCAACATAAGATATTTCAGTGAGTTTGTACCCAAAGCTGTTCCAAAGCTGTGCTGTCTGATCTAAATACTTCCTCAGATCTAGATAATGGATGGAATTCACCAGGGAAATTGTAGCAGAACTTCTTTTCCACAGAGAAGGTCAGAGGGCGATCCCTTGCTCAAGGGCACTCATAGAATACTTACCGTGCAGAAAGAGGCCATTTGGCCCATCAAGTCCGCACCAAATTTCAAAGCGCATCCCACTCAGATGAAATCCCCCACTGATCCCCATATTTATCATGGCCAATCCATCTAACCTGCACACCTTTGGAAGGTGGGAGGAAACAGGATCACCTGGAGGAAATCCATGCAGACACGGGGAGAATGTGCAAACTCCACACAGACTGTCACCCGAGGGTGGAATCAAACTTGGCGATGTGAGGCAGCAGTGCTAACCACTGAGCCACCTTCCAGGACTAGCAGTTTAGCCTGAAGCCAGAGCCTCTCTGACTCAGGGGAGAGAGCATAGCCAATGAGAAAGGGCCAACACTTCCGGCAATGTTAAACATGGATCTCCTGCAGCTTGAATATAATAGGCAAGATCAAGCCTGATCTTTTCCTTCTCCAAAATGAACATAGCAGGGGGATTAACACTGAAGCAATTAAATAAGGGACACATTGAGCATGGGGGTGAGGGCACTGGATTCGTGGATTTAATGACCATTGAAGTAAGGTGGGCATTGTTGATCATCAGAACAATAGTGGGGGGGAGATCTACTACACAGAAGAATGGGCTGAACAATTGCGTAGAGAAAAGTTTGCAGAAATCTTCCAGGTGAAGAAGGCATTTGACGCTTGCCTTCAATTGTCAGAGCATTGAGTATAAGAGTTGGGACATCATGTTGGGTTTTTACAGGATGTTGGTGAGGCCACTTTTGGAGTACTGTGAACAGTTTCGGTCGCCCTGCTATAGAAAGGAAATGATTAAATTGGAAAGGGTGCAGAAAAGATATACAAGAATGTTATCAGGACTGGAAGATTTGAGTTCTAAGGAGAGGCTGGAAAGGCTGGAACTCTTTTCACTGGAGCATAGGAGGTTAAGGGGTGACCTTAGGAGGTTTGTAAATCATATAAGGTAAATAGTCAAGAACATTTCATGAGGGTGGAGCAGTTCAAAACTAGAAGCTGAAATGATTCCACAGAGGTCAGTATCCTGTCAACAAATCACTTTTATTTACACATGGAGAGTCCTTGACTCTCATCCGGCTCCCTCAAAGCCAGCCTTCCAAGTGAACTGGATGACTGACACTCCTGTTTATATCTGTCAGCCAGGGCTCCCTGGTTGGGCCAGATTAACAGCCCCAATCAGCAAACTCATAGTCTATGAGGTCCACCTGGCTGACCTCATTATAATCACTACATCCCTCCCCCTGAGTCCGAGGACATAGGCTGGTACTTTTTTTCTCTAGCTCCTCCTCTGTGGGCATTTTAGCCCTGGGTCAGGTTCCTCCAACTCTGCCTCTGATATGCATGGCACGTAACACACAGTAGCTCACCTCTTGCACCTGGAGTGCCTCGGAAGAAATTCATTCCCCTCTTCAAGTGGCAAAGGTTTGGAGGCAGTGACATCGGACGTGTCCATCTCAGATTCCGAGGTCTCTTCAACATTTGAGCGGGAGAAACCATGGATTCTGGAATAGTTGGAAAGGCAGTCGAGGAAATGGGGCATGTTTTGCTCTCCCCGTTTGCGGGTTTGCAGCTTTTATATGGTCCATGTGCTTGTTCAGGACCATTGCACCCACCCAAATTTCATACGTCACTGGACCCCATCTCCCGTCAACAATACCTCTTTGCCCAACACTAAACTCCGTTCCCTGAAGTAAACTGTCTCTCTCACTTAGTGATGTCTTGTGTCCAGCATATATATTCCTGATGCCATTTCATCTTCACTCTCAGCTCCGAGAAGATCAGATTTAAGCTGGTGTGGTGTCTTGTCCCCATTTGCAACTCTGCTGGAGCTCTCCCTGTAGTTGTATGAGGGATAGTCCTATAATCCAATAGGAACTGGGAAGTTTGGTACGTAGTGAAGCTGTAGGCTGTTTCTTTAAGCCTGCCTTCAAAGTCTGGACTGCTCTTTCTGCTGTACCATTGGATGACGGACGGTATGGAACCCATGAAAGACCAAGTCCAGGGTTTACCCGGCCATTCCCATGAATGTGGGGGAGCTGTTGGCAGTAATTTTCGCTTCGCCCTTGTTGGCACTCTGGGTACTTCCGCACCAATGCAGCTATGCCCACCAGACATAACTTCTTGCCAACACAGAACAGTACAGGCCCTTTGGCCCACGATGTTGTGCCGACCTATTATCCTACTCTAAGATCAAACTATCCTGCATAGCCTTCATTTTACTATCATCCATGTGCCTATCCAAGAGTCGCTTAAATGTCCCTAATGTATCTGTCTCTACTACCACCCCTGGCAGTGCATTCCCTATATGCACCACTCTCTGTGTAAAGAGCCTATCTCTGACATCTTCCCTATACCTTCCTCCAATCGCCTTGAAATTATGCCCCCTCATAATAGTCATTTCTGCCCTGGGAAAAAGTCTCCGACTATCCACTCTATCTATGCATCTCATCATCTTGTACACCTCTATCAAGTCACCTCTCATCCTTCTTCGCTCCAATGAAAAAAGCCCTAGCTCCCTCAACCTTTCCTCATAAGAACTGCCCTCCTGTCCAGGCAGCATCCTAGGGGAGGCGATGGCCAAGTGGTATTATCGCTGGACTGTTAATCCAGAGACCTGGATAACATTCCGATTCCGGGGACCCAGGTTCGTAATCCTGCCATGGCAGATGGTGGAATTTGAATTCAACAAAAATGTCTGGAGTTCAAAGTCCAATGATGACCATGAATACATTGCCAATTGTCAGAAAAAACCATCTGGTTCACTAATCCCCTTTAGGGAAGGAAACTGCCATCCTTACCTGGTCTGGCCTACATGTGACTCCAGATCCACAGCAATGTGGTTGACTCTTAACTGCTCTCTGGACAATTAGGGATGGGCAATAAAAGCTGCCTGATCAGCAATGCCCTCATCCCGTGAATGAATAAAGGAAAAAAAATTTCCTCTGCACCCTCTCTAAAGCTTCCACATCCTTCCTATAATGAGGCAACCAGAACTGAACACAATATTCCAAGTGTGGTCTAACCAGGGTTTTATAGAGCTGCAGCATAACCTCTCAGCTCTTAAACTCAATTCCCCTGCCAATGAAAGCCAACACACCATACGCCTTCTTTACAACCCTAACAACTTGGGCGTCAACTGTGAGGGATCTATGGATGTGGACCTCAAGATCCCTCTGTTCCTCCACACTGCCAGGAATCCTGCCATTAACCCTGTATTCTGCATTCAAATTCGACCTTCCAAAATGAATCACTTCACACTTTTCTGGGTTGAATTCCATCTGCCACTTCTTTGCCCAGCTCTGCATCCTGTCAATGTCCCGTTGCAACCTACAACAGCCCTCCACGCTATCCACAACTCCACCAACTCCACCCTTCCATTTCCTCATCCAAGTCATTTATAAAGATCACAAACAGCAGAGGTCCCAGAACAGATCCCTGCAGCACACCACTGGTCACCGAGCTCCAGGCTTAATACTTTCAATCAACTACCACCCTCTGACTTCTATTGAACAGCCAATTCTGTATCCAGACAGACAAATCTCCCTGAATCCCATGCCTCCTTACTTTCTGAATGAGCCTACCACGGAACCTTATCAAACGCCTTGCTAAAATCCATATACAGCTCATCCACTGCTTTACCTTCATCAATGTGTTTTGTCACATCCTCAAAGAATTCAATAAGGCTTGTGAGGCATGACCTGCCCCTCACAAAGCCATGCTGACTATCTCTAATCAAACTATGTTTTTCCAAATAATCATAAATACTGTGTCTCAGAATCCTCTCCAATAATTTGCCCACCACAGAAGTAAGACTGACTGCTCTGTAATTCCCAGGATTATCCCTATTCCCTTTCTTGAACAAGGGAATGACATTTGCCTCCCTCCAATCATCTGGTACTATTCCAGTGGACAGTGAGGACGCAAAGATCATTGCCAAAGGCGCAGCAATCTCTTCTCTCACTTCCCGTAGTAACCTTGAGTATATCCCGTCTGGCCCAGGGAACTTACCTATCCTCATGTTTTCACCTTCATTTTGGAAACCCCTGGATGACTCTGGAGGAGTTCAGTCAGTCTCTGGAAGTGACCTTTGCTCAGAACAATCACCCTTGGTCCCCATAATAATATGTCTCTATGGTGATCTAATCTCTCTGGGTCCAAAAGTGTTTCAATTCTGTTGTGATGGCCCTTTGGTTTCCCCCATCATCACCAGCTGTTTCAGTTTTGCCACAATCAGATCTTTGTGTCCAAAGTCTGATATTGTCAGTGGTGACCAGAAAATTTAAAACCATTATGGTCTCTTCCAGTGGCAGTACCACCAGTGGTGTATCTGCCAGCGGGAGGCAACTCAATGCATCTGCATTTGCTACTTGGCTTTCCAACTTGTAATTACACAGAAGAATATAGAACATAGAATAGAATATCCTTTTATTGTCACATATGCATTTAGTATTAGAGCCCACTGCTGAATTCGGCCTGAAGTTATGGGCTGCACTGCCTTGTCCTCTTTAAGTAGGCCTAACAGACATTTGTGGTCCATTATTAATACAAATTTACAACCGTAAAAATCCTCCCACAGTCCAAAGATGTGCAGGTTAGGTGGATTGATCATGGTAAATGGAGGTTTATGAGGATAGGACTCTTTGAAGGGTTGGTGCAGATTCAATGGGCCAAATGGCCTCTATCTGCCCCGTAGGGATTCTATGATTCTACTCTCTGGTACAAAATCCAGGTTGACATTCCATTGCAGCACACAGTGAGTCAAGTGGTGCCACCTTTGTAAGAGGTAAAAATGGGAGATAAAGAACTGCAGATGGTGAAAATCCGAAACAAAAAACAGAAATTGTTGGAGAAACTTAGCAAGTTTGGCAGCATGTGTGGAGAGAGAGAGAGTGTTAATGTTTTGGTTCCAGTGACCCTTTTTCCATTGTCCTGAAATCTGACATCCTCTCTGCCATCTTAGGTGCAGATCATAGAAACCCTACAGTGAGGAAACAAGTCCACACCGACCCTTGGAACATCCCACCCAGACCCATCCCCTACAACCCACCTAATCTACACATTCCTGAACACTATGGGCAATTTAGCATGGCCAATCCACCTAGCCTGCACATCTTTGGACTGTGGGAGGAAACCAGAGCACCCAGAGGAAACCCACGCAGACACGGGGAGAATGTGCAAACTCCACACAGACTGTCACCCGAGGCTGGACTCGAACCTGGGTCCCTGACGCTGTGAGGCAGCAGTGCTAACTACTGAGCCACCGTGCTGCCCATGATCATAAAAATAAGTCCACTGGCCCAAATGCCCAGGAGGCAGTGAGCAAATTCCCCACAAAAGATCCCCAAAGTATGTGGGAAAGTCCAGTGACGGGGCAACTCATCTAGAGCAATGTCACTCTGGCCAGTAGAATGGGCACAATTGCTCCTCCAATCACAAACTGGCTTCCTCACACATTTGCTGATTGAACATGGGAAAGACCCTGCCTATGATTGGAGGAGAGCATCGAGCAAGGTAAGGAAGAAAAAAGTAAAGGAAGTGTACCACAGGGCAAGCCTTTTGCCAAGTGCACCAAGATCTGGGGAGAGAAGTGAACGTTGGTTAGGGTCTGCCGTTGCCATTAGTGCCAAGACCAGAGAGTTATCTCTCAGGAGTTCAGTCTGCTGGGTCTGGGGGAGAACTGTTAGCTGTGTTGGGGGGTGAAGGGGAGAGAAAGGCTGCAAGAAGATTGGAGTGTAAGGGAAAGCTGGTAGGGGCTGGAAGGGTGAGGCAGGAGAGGGGTAGGCTGCAAGAAGATTGGCAGTGATTGGAAGGATGTGAGGGGGTTGGCAGTGAGGGTGAAGGGATGGATGTGAAGGGGAGGATGTGAGGGGGTTGGCATTGACGGTGGGGGATGGATGTGAGGGGTGAATGTGAGGGGGTTGGCAGTGAGTTGGGAGGATGTGAGGGACTGTAAGTGACTCCACAAGTGGAGGGAGGGAGGGAAGCTCCAAGGATAGGGGAGAGGGGGAGCATTTAAGGCACAATAAAAAAGACAGGCTACAAAAGAGAGCAAACTATTTGAAACGTGACAGCAAAGGAATACTCAGCTAACTGGGTTCTATAAGACCATAAGAAATAGAAACATGACTAAGCCATTCAGCCTCTTGAGCCTGCTCCATCATTCAATAGGATCATGGCTGATCAGGCATTCCTCACGTCCACTTTCCCGCCCTTTCCCCATTACACTTGATTCCCCAACTGACCAAGAATCTAGCTATCTCAGCCTTAAATATACGCATGGACTCTGTCCCTATGGATCTCTGTGGTAAGGAATTCCAAAGACTCCTCATTTCAGTCTTAAATCGCTCCCCTTTCTTTTAAGATTGTGCTTCTGGCCCTAGACTGTCCCATGAGGGGAAACATTCTCTCAATATTTACCCTGACAAGCTCCTTAAGAACCCAATATGTTTCAATGAGATCAACTCTAAACTCCAGTGAGTAGAATCCCAACCAGTTTAACATTTGCTCACAAGACAATCCCTCCATACTGGGGATCATCCCAGTGAACTGCCTCCAATGAAATAACATCTTTTCTTAGATAAGGGGAGTTAAACTGCTCTCAGTGCTCCAGATGTGGTCTCAACAGCACCTTATACAGTTGCAGTAAGGCTTTCCCAATCTTATACTCCAACCCCATTGAAATAAGGGCTAACATTGAAATAGCCTTCCTAATTATTTGCTGCATTGTGTGCTAGTTTTCTGTGTTTCATGTACAAGTACCCTCAATTCCCTTTGTGTTGCAGCTTCCTGCAATTTTTCTCCATTTAAATAATATTCTGTTATAGAGTCATAGAGCTGTAGAGCACGGAAACAGACCCTTCGGTCCAACTCATCCATGCCGACCAGATATCCTAAATTAATCTAGTCCCATTTGCCAGCATTTGGCCCGTATCCCTCAAACCGTTCCTATTCATATACCCATCCAGATGCCTTTTAAAATGTTGTAATTGTACCAGCCTCCACCACTTCCTCTGGCAGCTCATTCCATACATGCACCACCCTCTGTGTGAAAAATCTGCCCCTTAGGTCTGTTTTAAATCTTTCCCCTCTCACCTTAAACCTATGCCCTCTAGTTTTGGACTCCCCCAGCCTGGTGAAAAGACATTGACTATTTACCCTATCCATGCCCCTCATGATTTTATAAACCTCTATAAGGTCACCCCTCAGCCTCTAACGCTCCAGGGAAAATAGCCCCAGCCTATTCAGCATCTCCCTATAGCTCAAACCCTCCAACCCTAGCAACATCCTTGTAAATCTTTTCTGAACCCTTTCAAGTTTAACAACATCTTTCCTATAGTTGGGAGTCCAGAATTGAACACAGTATTCCAAAAGTGGCCTAACCAATGTCCTCTCCAGCTGCAATATGACCTCCCAACTCCTATATTCAACTCACTGACCAATAAAAGCAAGCATACCAAACACTTTCTTTACTACCCTGTCTACCTGTGACTCCAATTTCAAGGAACTGTGAACCTGCACTCCAAGGTCTCTTTGTTCAGCAACACTCCCCAAGACCCTGCCATTAAGTGTATTAATCCTGCTCTGATTTGCCTTACCAAAATGTAACACCTCCTATTTGTCTAAATTAAACTCCATCTGCCAATTCTTGGCCCATTTGCCCAGCTGCTTAAGGTCCCATTGTATTCTGAGGTAACCTTCTTCGCTGTCCACTACATCTCCAATTTTGGTTCTATGTTCTTTTGTTCTCCCTTCCAAAATGAATAACTTTACATTTTCCCACATTATACTCCATTTGCCATCTTAAATTACTGATGTAATTAATTCCTTCCAAATGAATAGATCACATCTGTACAGGGGCTACCAAATGGGAAAAAGGCAACAGATCCTTTCACCCTAACAAATGTTTCTGGATTACTATCCTATTAACACTACACCACATGCTCCTGATGTAATGGCGACTCTGGTATTAGTTATGATGTCTTCTTTGATGACTTCTGATGGATCTGTGTATTGCAAATTCTCAATACTAAAATGACCAGCATTTTGATGATAGGTATGACATCAGGCAAATAGTCGTTTATTTCTACCAATTCAGCTCATAAATCTGCAGGTGGGAGGTCATATTACAGCTGGAGAGGACATTGGTTAGGCCACTTTTGGAATACTGTGTTCAATAACTTGATTCACAAGTTATTTTAGAACAAGAGTGACAAGTGGCCCCGAGCAGTCAGAACGTTTTTGTGAGGTTTAGTTTTGTGACAAGATGACAGTTCTCAATCCAGTGTCAAGTGGGCAATAAATAAACTGTTCGCCCTTCATGAGGTGAATAAAATATCAGGTCACTCACAGCCACATGTATTATTTCAAACTACCAAAAACTCCTGGCCCTCAATTTTAATTTGTGATGGGAATCAGGGATGCATCAGCTAATAATGTATCCATCATCCAGATTCTAACCACGTGGACTTGAACTTCAGGCTTCATGGGAATTTCTCAACATTGAATTCCATTCTGAGCCAGTGGGAACTCCATCAGGACAGAGAGTTATCAGGCATTTCAGGGTCCCCAAAGGCACTGTCCCTGTAACATTGGATGGTGGAGAATGGGGAAATTATGGCAGTCAAATATGGAATTATGGAATTATAGATATTATGGATTGGGGAAATTATAGGAGACTTGAATAATTATTGAAATTATGGAAATTATGAAGCCCTTCATGGCTTGAGATATATTTTAGATAGAGCAAAGTTTGCATTTCTGTTTTACGATTGGTTCACATCTTAACACACAAAGAGAACAGGAGTGACGAGCAAAAATGTTGGCAGTTGACAGTGGCCTAACCTCCAAAGCAGGGACGCCAGTGACCAATGGCCCAAAGTGGGGGCAGTGGCCTGGTGCGGAAAGTGGGAAGCCAGTGGTCAGACCATGTGGAGACCCCCTGTACAGCTCTGCTGTGCACAGCCCTTGGACAGAGACTGTGATGTTTGTCTTTGTAACTTTGCTTCTTGTTTTTCTGACCTATGGCTATACTGTGTATAGCTGTAACGTAATGTTTTTTTTCTTCATTTCTCTATTCCGTAACCAAGGATTGTACTGAGGTATTCTGCACCTACGATGGTGCCATGTGTTGGTGACATTGTTACACCGTAACTGAAGTTCCTACATCTAGGTATCTTGTACCTAAGCTGGTGCCATAATGTGGCGACTTGTAAAGTTTTTTGCTGCACTCATTTGAGTGCATGTGACAATAGGCTAATTCAATTCTTTTCAATTCTGGCAGATGTGCACTATAATCTGTCCAAGGCCAGTATGTCCTCACTGAAGTATGGAATCCAGGCTTAAATATAATAATCGTGGGGTCTCACGACAATTCTGTACAGCTGCAATTTAACTTCTAACCTCTTGAAATAAAGACTAACATTCCACAAACCTTTTAATTCATTTTCGCACCTATACCCAGGAATGTGGATAAATGAATAACAGCAAAAAGACTTAACATTAGGTTGCCGATAATATATAGACTTAACATTTCCTCTTTCGTGTTAAAAGCCAATGTAAAACTGCAATTGAAGTGCCTTGATCATAACATTGTGTCAAACCTAATCCATCAGCATGGAACTTTTTATTTCTTATGTTCTTCCCAGTGGAAATGTAAAACTGATCCCAGACACTCAAATAACCATGCCAATTAAACAAATGCTTCAAAACATTGAAAGTTGTTAAAAATTTAATTGTATGGTCTGCTTGCCTTTCTCTCAGCAGCTGAATTTGTTTTAAATTTTTTGGATGAACTTTAAGCTGTTCCCTGATTTGTAAAGATAATAACAGTGAGCGTTCACAATGTAACATCTTTGATAAAGCTTTTTGCATTTTGTGGTGACTGCAAAACTCGATCTTTAACCAAAGCACCCCATTTGCCACAACCTTCCTCCTGTTAAACCTACATCACTTGGCAGTGCAATCAGCTTCTGACAACACCTCCCATGTCACCAACTGCACCACCGAGATTGACAAGAACAGGGGCATCATGGGAACACCATCAGCCCCCAGGCAACGCCAACACAGTCTGAATATCTGTCCTCATTGCTTTTGGGCTTCCCCCATTGTGAACCCACCCTTATCAAAGGGACCACGGTAGGTCATCTCTTACTGTTTCACTACAGATGGACAATATTTGTGACCTTCCCAGTGTCGCTCACATCCTGATGGTGAAATAAATTAAAAAAAGAAGCCTTTCCTCTGATTAAGCAGCTTCGCTCCAGAAGGTTGGAAGTAGAGCCAAGTCAACACTTTGGAGGTCCCATCTGCCTGCTTCAGCGGTTCAGAATGTTAAAGACCTCAGATTGGAGGAAGCACTTCAGTGTCCCAGCCAACATTGTCCCAACGCCATGAGAAACAAATTAACTGGTCATGTTACTCATAGCTGTTTGAGGGATGTCTGCTCGTCCAAAATGGCTGCTGGCCAATTGTAAATCAATAGTTGCTATGCTCCCAAAAGATTAATTTCCCACAAATTTAAAAGCGACTGAAATTCACAAGTACCACATTAAGTGATGTCATGAACAGTGCTAAATAAATGCAAGTCTTTCTTTTACATTTGCATGATTATACACGGTCCAGTGAGAGGGTTTGACGACTCTCTGAGGTAAGCTGTAATATTCACTGTGACCTCAGTGTTGGGATTCTATCAAGAACTTGGAGTCTGTACAGTTTAGAGCACACTGCTTTGTAGCCTTACCATCTTGTAAGCTGTAATCAACAAATATAGCCTAATTGATAGTAAGAAGCCTGGTCTAGATTATGTTAAGGCCCAAAGAAGCCACACCACAGTATAATCATACATTTAAGATATGACTGAGGCATGTTATAAATGGAAGCTTTTCTCATCTTGACAGCTTGTGACATGGTGAAACCTCTCTTGGAGTACTGTGCCCAGTTCTGGTCGCCCTGTTATAGGAATGATATGATTTAATTAGAGAGGGTTCAGAAGAGATTTACTGGGATGCTGCTTGGAATGGATGGTTTGAGTTATAACCTGTTACCAGGGTCGAAAAGATTCAATGATGAGGGCAGATTGCATCAGGTGGCTTGTATTCCCTGGAATTTGGAAGTTTAAGGGGTGATCTAATCATGGTATTTAAGGTAATTGAAACATTTGATAGAGTAGATCGGGAGAAACTACTTCCTCAAGTGGAGGAGTCTGGAAGGGCCATACCGTTAAAATTGAACCAAGCTGCTCAAGGGTCCAGAAACAACCATCATATCAAGGATGTTGCAAAATCTGTAAGTCTAATGGTGTGGTGGGTAGCGTCCATGCCTCTGAAACAGAGGCAATGTGGTCAGGTCCCACTCCTGGCCGCGAAAGGTCAGTTTGTAACACAGGCAAACGGGCTGATGATCAACCTGTAAATCTGCCCAAAGCACTGAGCCGGGGGGAGAAACGGGGTAAGTCTCCTCTTTAACCATGATGGCAGCTCTCCAGTGACAGACTATTCCAGAAAAAAACAAGTGCGTGTGTGATTGACTACCTCACATCAGCAAACTTGAAGAACTTCAAAATCCAAGTTATGGAAATCTGGAATTCTTTCCACCAAACCAATCTGCTGTGTCCAGATTGATGTAAAACTTCAGCAATAATATTGATAGCTTTTCATTACTCAATGTTACAGAACCAAGGCTGCCAGGTGGAGTTCAGATTTAAATCAGTCATGATCTAATGGAGTAGTACAGATGACTCAGGAGATGAATGGTCTCCTGTTATCCCTATGGTTTGTTTAATAAATCACATGGTAGTTTATAAAGTCAATGACATATTCTTGGGCAGACACCAGTGGGGTAAATTTTCACTATTTGCAGTAACATGAACTGGATGCAGGGTCAACATCCTTCGTAATATTTAATCCCATTTGAAATCAAGGAGGATAAATCATGGAGAGAGTTGTCGAACAGGCTTCCAGTTCACTGTCCCCCACTTTGCACCAAACAGCAAAGATAGATTAACTTTCTATTTTGTCACTCACAGGAATGTGGGTGTTACTGGGTCAACTTTCATTGGCCGTTCTTAATTACCTGGGAGAAGGTGGTGTGTAACCATGTTCTAAAACTACGGCTGTCCTTGGCATGTAGAGACACCCCACAGTGCTGTTAGGGAGGGAATCCCAGCATTTTGACCCAGCGACACTGAAAGAACGGTGATATACTTCCAAGTCGGGATGGGGAGTGGCTTGGAGGGGTATGTGAAGGTGATATTCACGTGTCTGCTGCCTTCAGGTGGGTCCTGAGCTCCAGAAGATCGCTACATGCACCCGTTTCTCCCAGGTTTCCATCAACCGGGGGTCTTTCTCCCAGGGTGTGGGAGTCCAAAACTAAAGGACGTACTTTAAGGTGAGAGGGCAAAGATCTAAAAGGGACCTAAGGAGGCAGTTTTTTCACACAGAGGGTGGTGCGTATATAGAATGAGCTGCCAGAGGAAGTAGTAGAGGCTGGTACAGTTACAGTATTCAAAAGGCATCTGAATGGGCATGTGAACAGGAAGGGTTTAGAGGGATAAGGGCCAAATGCTGGCAAATGGGACTAGATTTAGGATATCTGAACAGCATGGACGAGTTAGACCGAAGGGTCTGTTTCTGTGCTGTACATCTCTCTGACTCCATGATCTCCCACCAACGTTCCAATGTGAAACAAGGCAACTCTAGAGTCTCCTGTGGGTAATTCCACTCCCAATAGTTTATTTATGGAGTGAAGGAGATCTCAGCACGCCCTCACATACAACTGCTGGGCAGAAATGATACGGGTCTCCTCCAGCACCGGGTTCTCTAAGAAACGGTCTGCACAAGAGATTGGATTTGCCGCTGAACTTGTTTTCTGTTGGCAACTCCCTCGCAGCTTTCCCGAAGTTTTGTACTGTAAAGCTCAGGCACTGTGATACAAGCTCCATTATGTAAACTTTGCATGATCGGATCAGCCCATCAATCCTGATACAAACATTGCACAAAGACCTTCTTTGGAAAATAATGGCTTAATTACAGATGAAGAAGTACTTGACAGCTAAATCGTTACTGTTATTACAAGGTAGATGTCTTCTAGGTGTGTAGAATTCACTCTCCAATTGTTCACTTTGTCTATGATCCAGTGTAATAAGGATTCTTAACACCATTGTATCTGATTCTTCATTCATGACCCTATTCTTGTCTTTTGGAAAACTACTGTTATTTCTGTTTTACTGCAGATGAGCAGATACGGTGGTTGAGGAGCAAGAATTTACTGGCTCAGTGAAAGCGTAGAGAAATAGTTCCTTTTTCTTTGCTCAGTGAAGCAATTATTCAAAATTACTAGCAGAATCTTAATCCACTCGCAAGCAAAAATATTGTTCAACAGTAGTGATGAATGGCCTTTTTGTAATCAGCTTTCTTACTGCTGGGCAGATTAAAATTTACCCACTTCCAGGATGACAACTCTGAGGCAACTAAAGGCTGGGGGAGGCGCTAGTGTGGTGAGACTGGTGACTGGGGGAAAGGGACGTTTCTGCAGGCAGGGACCCAGGGCTAGAGGAGCCTCAAGCAAGCAGCATTCATTTTGTCAAGAGAGTCAAGGAGAGTCCAAAAGACTTTCTTAAAAACAAAACCATGCCTTTCACAGCTATGCACTCTGTTCTGCTACCTCGATGCACTTTGTATGGTACGATCTGCCTGTACAGCACACAAAATAACACTTTTCACTGTATCTCGGTACATGTGACAAAAATAAATCAAATCAAATCAAATCAGATAGAATCGTAGAGTCATAGAGCTGTACAGCATGGAGACAGGCCCTTCGGTCCAACTCGTTCATGCTGACCAGATATTCTAAATTAATCTGGTCCCATTTGCCAGCATTTGGCCCATGTCCCTCTAAACCCTTCCTATTCATATACCCATCCAGATGCCTTTTTAGATGTTGTAATTGAACCAGCCTCCATCACTTCTTCTGGCAGCTCATTCCATACACGCACCACCCTCTATGTGAAAACATTGCCCCATAGGACCCTCTTAAGTCTTTCCCTCTCCCTTTAAACATACGTACTCTAGTTTTCAACTCCTCTATCCGAGGGAAAAGATCTTGTCTATTCACCCTATCCACGCCTCTCACAATTTTATAAGCCTCTATAAAGTCTCTGATACTCCAGGGAAAATAGCCCCAGCCTATTCAGCCTCTCCCTATAGCTCAAACCCTCCAACCCCAGCAACATCCTTGTAAATCTTTTCTGAACCCTTTCAAGTTTAACAACATCTTTCCTATAGCAGGGAGAATTGAACACAGTGTTCCAAAAGTGGCCTAACCAATGTCCTGTACAGCCACAACATCACCTCTCAACTCCTATATTCAATGCACTGGCCAATAAACCAAGTGTACAAACACCTCCTTCACTGCCCTGTTTACCTGTGACTCTACCTTCGAGGAACTATGGACCTGCACTCCCCGGAACCCTACCATTAAGTGTAGAAGTCCTGCCCTGATTTGCCTTTCCAAAATGTAGCACCTCATATTTACCCAGATTAAACTCCATCTGCCACTCCTTAGCCCAACAGCCCTTCCAATTAAGGTCCTGTTGTGTTCTGAGATAACCTCCTGCAGTATCCACGAAACCATGATTTTTGATGTCATCAGCAAACTTATGAATAATACCTGTTATGCTTATATCCAAATCATTTATATAAATGACAAAAAGCAGTGGACCCGCACCGATCCTTGCAGCACATCACTAGTCACAGGCCTAATTTATACAATATCCAATTACCTAATTTATCTAAATTAAACTCCATCTGCCACTCTTTTTGTATTCAATGTCCCTTACGCTCTGCCTCCCATCTGGTTTACGGAGATCTGGAGGGGCTAAAACTGAGGAACACCATCTATTTCATATGGGCCTGTGGACTGAACAGCTTCACATATTGTTGGAGGGGAACCTAACATCTGGTCCTCCTCAACATCTCCGTAAACATGCCCATCGTATCAATGTAACCTGGAACGAGTTGGTGAAATTAGCCATATGTTAAGTGCCGGAGGTTTCTGTCCTAGCTGGAGCAGGAAGTGGTTTCTCCTCTTCCACACTAGTCCAAGCAGACCCTGTAGCTTCCGACACAGAGAGAGGATTCTGTCAGCAACCTGCAGCATGAGGAGCAGGCATTTCCATCCCGCACTATTGATACAGTTCACACCGCTCCCTAACAAAATCCAAACTGCCTCCAACACTCCATACTACCTTCCATCAAACCAACAAACCTCTGCCCAACTCCCCTCCCTTGACTGACATGCTCTTTTCCCCAATTCCACCCCCACCCCGCTCACTCAGCAATCTCTCTCCCCCACCCACCAGCTCCAAATCCCTTCCCCTACCTCGCACTCAGGTTTCCACCTGTTACTAGAGCACTCCCTTCCTCCCTCTGTGCCCCAGTAGGCCTGGTGGTGAACTGCTAATCACGCTCCAATCCCCTGTGTCAGGCCAGCTCCCATTGCCCCTAAACACTCTACTTAGGCCAGCTACCAGTTCCTACTTACGCCTCTCCCCACCAACTAGTCCCTGTCATGACACCGCCCTTCCCCAAAAACACAAGCCTGCTGTCAGTAACCCCTCCATCCCAATTCAAGCTGGACACCTGTTGCCCCTAACCACCCACCTGGCAAACAATTCCCAGAGGAAATAATTGAGGGCCAAGCCTCCTACTTCCTGCCAATAGGTGGAGTAGGTTCATCAGCAAATAGCAAAGAGAGTTAGCAACTGGCTTTTGTGTTATGTTTCATAGTTAATATGTCACTGCATCATAGCATGTGACGTAAGGACCTCAGACTCCATCTTACCTCAGATCACTTGAAGCATGACACTCTACTGGGAGCATGTTGCTGCTTATAATCTAATCGCTGAATTTCAGCTCAGACACTGTTGCCTCTCAGGGATCTAATAGATACATATAACAGTTAGCTATAATAAACACCCTTGCTGGAATCTTCAACACCATGGTATCCACACCAAGTTTCTTATATTACAGGAGGCCATACAAGACTTGCTGTATCAGGCAAGGCACTCTGCTGGAGGAAAACTCACACCCACAGCAGGAGAAGCTTGTGTGCATTCTCTGAGTTGCTGACCTGATAAAGACAGAACAAATGGTGTCCCGGGGCACCCACGTAGAGGGCACAGGAATAGTCAGAGAAAAGAGGATGGTCCTGTAAATTACTAGATGTCAATCACCGTGCTCATCACACTTCCCACCCCTCTCCCACCTTCTAACTGCATTGGTTCACACTGGAAGACTTAGAAGATACACACAGGCAGACACACATGCAGACACACACTCAGACACACAGGCAGACACACACTCAGACACACAGGCAGACACACACTCAGACACACACACACACACACACACAGTCATAACACACACACACTCACACAGACATAACACACACATACTCACTCTCACACACACACACAAACAGACGAACACACACACTGATACACACACACATTCACGCATGCACATACACTCAGACACACACACACACACACGTACTCAGCCACAGACACACACACAGATTGACTGTTCATTAATAAGTCAATCATGACACTGTTTAAGGCACTTTAGAAATGCTAGTTACTTCTCTACATCTTGATTCAACAAAGCCACTCTAGAAACCCATTTGAGATGGGAAAAGCTACTAATCTTTTTCATTTCTTCAATGACTTTCTTCAAATTTTTTTCACTTTCCCTTTTTCGCTTTTTTGTTTGGTTGAATGCTTTGTTTTGGTTTCCTTTGTGCTGTCTGAACTCTTGCAATCATTACAGCACTGGCTATGGTCAGTGATTGGACTTTACCAACAATTAAGGGGAGATGATAGATTCGAGGTAACGTTCCTAGACTAGCAGTCCAGAGGTCTGTGCTAATGCTCTGGGTTCAAATCCCATTTTGATGAGTGGTGGAATTTGAATTAAACTCAAGAAAGCTAACCAAAGAATGGTGACTGAAACTATTTTCTGGGTTCAGTTTGCTTTCCCATGAGTCTGAGGGAACATCTGATTGAGGTTTACAAACTTATGAGAGGCACAGATAGGATCGATCATGCGAACGTTTCCCCCATGGCAGACATGTTTAAGACTAGATGGCATAATTTTAAGGTGAAGAGTAAATGGTTTAGAGTTGACTGGAGGAAAATTTCACTCAGTGGGTGGTAGAAATATGGAGCAGGTGAGGGTGGCAGGGTTGCAACATTTAGGAAGCATCTGGATGAGCACTTAAAAAGCAAGGGCATACTTAGCTCTGAAAAAGTGCAGGTAAATAGGGTTAGTTGGTTGGTTGGCATAGACATGGTGGGCCAAAGGGTCTGTTTATATGCCGTATAATGCTATGACTCTACGGTTGATAAACACATCTGATACACTAAAATGAAATATGTCATCTTCACCTGGTCTGGCCTAGAGATGACCCTTTCAATTTGTGTCGAGGTCATTTTTTTTTTGGAGAGCCACATGTAGATGAGTAATAAGGGATCAATAAGGCAATATCCAGGTTGGGATGGGGGATCACTGGGGAATGGTACAGAAGCAACAAGACCAGCCATTGCAGGTGATTTCATACCAGCCATTGAGTAGATAAGAACAGAACCATTGAAGAATAAGTCCAACTAGACAACAGAAAGCTCTTGTAAGAAACAACTCTTAAAGAATGTTCAAACATGGTTTCAAAATATAAATCAGGAACAGACATTTCAAATGATCAATATAGAACATAGAACAGTACAGCACAGGAACATGCCCTTCAGCCCACGATATTGTGCAAACATAACACCAAATTAAACTAATCCCTTCTGCCTGCCCTTGGTCCATATCTCTCCATTCTTTGAATATTTATGTGTTTATCTAAATGTCCCTTAAATGCCCCTATTGTATCTGCCTCCACCACCCCCTCTGGCAGTGCGTTCCAGACTCCTACCACTCTCTGTGTAAAAAAACTTGTGGCTCACATCTCCTTTGAACTTTCCACCTCTCATCTAAAATGCATGCCCCTTAGTATTAGACATTTCAACTCTGGGGAAAAGATTTTGACCATCAACCCTATCTATGCATCTCATAATTTTAAAGACTTCTATCAAGTCTCTCCTCAGCCTCCGCTGCTCCAGAGAAAACACCCTGAGTTTTTCCAGCCTCTCCTTATAGCTCATACCCTCTAATCCAGGCAGCATCCTGGTAAACATCTTCTGCACCTTCTCCAAAACCTCCACATCCTTCCTGTAATGTTGCCACCAGAACTGAATGCAACACTCTAAGTGTGGCCTAACCAAAGTCTTATAAAGCTGCAACATGACATCCTGACTCTTGTACTCAGTTCCCTCACCAATAAAAGCAAACACGCCATATGCCTTCATTACCATCCTATCTACTTGTATGGCTATTTCCAGGGGGCTATGGATTTGAACCCCAAGATCCTTCCGTACATCAACGCTGTTCAGGGTCCTGCCATTAACTGTATACTTTTCCTTAATATTTGGACATGAGGAAAACCCTTTGTAAATCAACACAATGAACAGTTGATTTCACCAGATATCTTAGCACATTACAATCCTTCATTGCTGACCATAATTGCAGCAGGCAGCTCAACCAGAGGCTTAGAGACAGTCCTTTGTCAAAACCAGTCAGATGGATGTGGAAGACCTGTTCTTTATGCATCTCGAGCAATGTCAGGTCCTGAAATGAGCCACACAGTCACAGAGAAGGAAGCTTTCTGAGTCACACAGCCTTGCAAAAACATCTCAAACCACATCATTGCTGTTTTGGAGACAGACCATAAACCCTATGTTTCCTTACTTAATGACAAGGAACTTGCAAGAATTCTCCCAAAAATCCAGAGATTCCAATGGAGATTGATGGGATTTACTAACGGGAAACTCAAACAACAGCAGGTGCATGCTGTAGAGCAACTGTTGATCATCCTACACCATTTACCTGAAAAGACCAAGTTGTACTCTTAGTCTATTGTAGAACAATGACTGGTAAGTCTGAACAAATTCAAAGAAATTCATCACACATATGCAAGATGAGGAAAACATCCGAGTTCACTAATACTACACACAATGTTGGCTAGTGTAGCACCCTAGTGGTACAGCCATTAAGGCGATCTTTGAACATAGTAATAAATGTACATCGAAGGCCTAGTTATTTCAATTGTGCTCTGGGAAGACATCTTGGAGAATTAGCTTCAAGGCCACAAATGAATCCCAAAATGCAGAGTGTGGCCTGAGACATCCATGTGGTGGCCAGGCACTTTGAAAATATCGAAGAAATGATTTCCAATTGCCAGACGTGACCAATATATTGACCGAAGCACTAATAATGACTACATTTCCATCCAGGCTACGGGATTGTCTGGGGATGGATTTTTTAAAATCTTCAATGGTAGGTCATACTGGACTGCTATAGACTACACTTCAGATGGACTGAAGCTAAATGGTTGTATGCCAAGCAGTCAAAAAAGCACAGAAGTTTTGCAATTCGTTGTATCCTCGATCAAGTAGTGTCTGATAAGGGGTCACATTTTCCAAATTAATAATTCATACACTTTGCAAAAAGCATCCTACTCGTTACCCCAATATCCTCATGTCAATTGCGAAGCTGCATAACAAAGTCATGACTGTCAACTCACTCTTGAGAAAGAGTGAAGATTTCTAAACTGTACCCTTGAACTTTTGCTTTAGCATGTGCATTAACACCACATGAATTACTGATGGGTTAAGAGCTTAGAACTAAACTTTCTATTCAATCTGAGAAATTACCTCTCGGGCTAGAAGTGCAGGATTGTCAGAGACCTCGAGATAAAGGGAGGTCTTACTGAAAGCAATGACACTATAACTACAACAGAAGCCATTATACTGACAGCCTACCAAAGTTATGGCAAAGTCAGAAAGTATGGATACATGATCAAAAAGAGAGATGGTAATCAACAGAGTGCATGCAACTTAAGGCATATTATATGAAGAGAACAAATTAAAAATGTCAGAATTATAAATTTCAGCTAAAGCTGAAATTCACATAAACGCAGACAAAACAGGCCTCAATGAATGCCATCCCAGTCAAGAATCAAGGATTAATAGAGAGTCTTCTGATCTTTTGAGCCTGACAACAACACGTTCAGACAGTTATGGAACCACCTGATGTGTGAAGTCAGATCATTTGGGGGAGATCGGCTAGGAGGTAAATGCAAACGTAGAAATGAATATCTATAAAATAATCATAAGGACAAAGACTTTGAGGGAGAAGTAGTGTAAGGGTCCAAAAGACCTGAACTGCGTTAATGTCCATTCCAACCCATACAATAGATATGGCAATTGCATGAGAGAAGAAAGCTATTGATTGCAGACAATTTTAATTTGCAAAAGTGGGTGAGTTGAGATTAGAATCATACAATCCTTACAGTGTGGAAGCAGGCCAGTCAGTCCATTGAGTTCACACTGACCCTCTGAAAATCATCCCACCCAGACCCACCCCATAACCCTGCATTTGCCATGGCTAACCCACTGGACCTATACGTCCCTGGACGCTACGGACAATTTAGCATGGTCGATCCACCGAGCCTGCACATCTTTGGACTGTGGGAAGAAACCGGAGGAAACGCACACAGACGTGGGGAGCACGTGCAAACTCCACAAAGACAGTTGACTGAGCCTAGAATCAAACCTGGGTCCCTGGTGCTGTGAGGCAGCATTGCTAACCACCAAGCAATCATGTCAGATTATGTAGAATATTAAGATGTAAAATGTCTGGATCAGTATTGACCTGTATCATTCTGCCCAATTTCCCATTGCTGGAGGAGTCCAGATTTAGAGGTCGTCCAGTTAAGGTTATGGCAACAGGAGCAATGGTGATGTGAAAATAAAACCTGTTCTCTGTAATGTGTGGTTACAATCTGGGATAAACTGCCTGAGATGGAGGCAGCTTCAACTGAACCTTTCACTGGCCCAGAAATTTTAATCACTAGTTGGTCACTTCTGCAGCATAAATGATAGTTGCACCTCAGGACCATGAAGAAATCTTGTGCAGCTGACTCCAATGGAATTGGCAGGGAATTGGAAAATCAGCGATTTGCAATACTCAGCATCTCGAATACCGCACATAAGCACTTTAAAGTTGGAGATTCTAGTGGGTTCTGACACATTTAAGTTTGATATTTACTCAGGAAAAGGTAGAAGGTTATGAACCTGTGCTAATGTTTGGGTAACTATTAAACTGAACACCTGCCTCATCACTGACGACATCAAGTGCACCCCCACACCTGAGCCAATATACCCCTCAACACTACATCACCCTCCGATGCAACACCTCAACCTATTTTCATTTACCTAACCACCAGACACCCCTACTCACCCGGTACCCTATCCTCCGATCCCCTGGCACCCTATCTTCCGATCCCCTGGCACCCTACCCTCCGATCCCCTGGTACCCTATCCTCCTATCCCCTGGCACCCTACCCTCCGATCCCCTGGTACCCTATCCTCCTATCCCCTGGCACCCTATCCTTCAATCCCCTGGCACCCTACCCTCCGATTCCCTGGTACCCTATCCTCCAATCCCCTGGCATCCTATGCTCCACTTATCTTGCACCTTATTCCTAATCCATCTGGCACCCTATCCATTCACTCACTGAGCACCCTACAATATACGTACCCAGTCAACACAGTGTGGAGCTGGAGGAACACAGCAGGTCAGGCAGCATCAGAGGATCAGGAATGTTGGCATTTTGGGTAAGGACCCGTCATCAGACTTCTGACACAAAACATCAACTTTCCTGCTCCTCTGATGCTGCCTGGCCCGCTGTGTTCCTCCAGCTCCACACTGTGTTATTCCTGCTTCTCTGATGC
>NC_063354.1:41935440-41986659 GCF_021869965.1 Rhincodon typus | reverse complement strand
TCCTCTGATGCTGCCTGGCCTGCTGTGTTCCTCTGGCTCCACACTGTATTATTCCTGCTTCTCTGATGCTGCCTGGCCTGCTGTGTTCCTCCAGCTCCACACTGTTTGACTCTGACTCCAGCATCTGATGTTCTTGCCATGTCTACACCCCCAGCCATCCTCCTGTCACCCTAACCCCAACCCTTATTTTATATCCTTCACCGTTCAAACTGACCAGTTCTGTTGATGGACATTTATCAAAGTCTAGCCACACTGCCCATTGCTAAAGAGGGCATGGTTTCAATACGTTCCTCTCCCCTCCTTGCTGCAAAGGTCCCTGGACAAGCCTCCCCTTCTTTCATAACAGGAGGCTGTTGCCCAGGAATTTCCAGAGCAGATCTGATCCAACTAAAAATAACATTCTCTTTTTGTCTGACCGGGGTCAGGAAGGTTAGAGGGAGAAGGTGGGGATTGGCACAAGGTGAATTGCTCCTTCAGAGGGCCAGCACCACATGATGGGCTGAATGGCCTCCTTCTGCAGTAGAAAACGATTGGTAATTGTGAGAGTCTGAAAGTTTAGCTGACAACACATTCAAAAGAACACAGAGACCATAGCATTGGATGGACCCATTGTGCTGTAGCTGAACTGTAATACAGTTAATTCTTTAATAAAAAAACATGGCAGGGATATGAGGGTGAAATTATTTTGATCGAATTATAACTCGTTTCCTGTTATGTTCATTGAACAGGAGCTAACACTGTAATGTTAGCATGCGTTTGTTGCGGCTCAGCCAGGAGCGCTTTCGTCTTTGAGTCAGAATCTTGTGAGTTGATGTATCATTCCAGATGCATCTAGCCTCACACTTCGACACTGACTTTTGGCTGAGGGATTAAACTGTGTCCCATCTGTTGTCTCAGGTGGCTGCAAAAGGTCCCGCAACTTTATTCAAATAGCAGGAACTTGTATTCAAATTGCCTTACAGCCCAGTACTCAGGGACAGCCACATCAATAGTGGTGCAGTCATTTGTCTCAGACTCTCCATCAGTGTTTAGTATCATCTGCCATACAGCGTCCGATTGCAGTTTGATTATTGACATGGAATAAAAGATGCAATTCTTCACATAATGCATTAATCCCAAGGAGATTGTGGCTATGCCTTCTGTTTTATTCAGTGCCTCTGGCGTATTGTCAGAAATCACACGACACCAGGTTATAATCCAACAGGTTTATTTGAGATCACAAGCTTTCGAAGCACTGCTCCTTTGTCAGGTGAAGTCTCCATCTTCACCTGATGAAGGAACAGCGTTACAAAAGTTTGTGATTTCAGATAAACCTGCTGGACTGTAACCTGGTGTTGTGTGATTTCTGACTTTGTCCACCCCAGTCCAACACTGGCATCTCTACATCATGGCTACCATCTAATGTATTGGGTGGCACAGTGGGCTTAGAATGGCTTCTCTTCATCTCTGGCAGTTAGGAACCGGTTATATCTCTCTGCAAAGGATTTTCAATTCTCTGTATTTTCATTCTACAGTCCTATGGCACCAATTTTTATATTTTTTTTCTTGGAAAGGGCCCATGTAGCACAACGTACCACAAAAAGTTTAGCGCTACCTCGTTTATTTTCCCTTTTAAAACAAGATATTCCTGAGGCTGCCTGTTTCTTTTGAGTCTATCCCCTTACTCATAACATTTCCCTTTCTGAATAAGGGTCACTGGATCCAAAAAGTTTCTCTCCACAGATGATGCTCGCCCTGTTGAGTTTCTCCAGCAATTTCCCGTTTTGTTTTTGTTTCTGATTTCCAGCATCTGCAGTTCTTCCACTTTTTTTAACATTTCCCTTCATGGTTACTCAGCGTTGTGACGATGCCATGGTTTTAAAACGTTATTTTGTCTTTTTTTTTTAAGAGAGGTTTTAAGGCAGAGGTGCTGAGTAGTCTATAAGAAGATAAACGACGTGTGAAGCCAGGCAATTTTTTTTTCAAATTGGAACAGGAGAAGCAGCCTGAGTGGGTGTGGTCAAATTCCCACAGAAGCAGGATCTTTAGTTTAAATTTCAGCAGTGTCTTGAAGAGGTGGAAGCTACTTTACCCCTCTCTTGTTCACAGCCATAATCTGGGAGTTCTTTATCTACTGCGAAACTATTTCTGAATTTTCCTTTTGCCAAGGGTGTGTTTCTGGAATGTTACTTTCATAGATCATAGAGTCCCAACAGTGGGTAAACAGGCCATTCGGCCCAACAAGTCCACATCGACCCTCCGAGGAGCATCACACACAGACACATTCCCCTACCCCATATTTCCCATGGCTAACACATCTAACCTACACATCCCTGGACAATAGGGGACAATTTTAGCATAGCCAACCCACCTAACTTGCACATCTTTGGACTTCTGGAGGAAACCCACCACTCAGACACAGGGAGAATGTGCAAACTCCACACAGACAGTCATCCGAGGGTGGAATTGAACCTGGGTCCCTGGTTCTGTGAGGCAGCAGTGCTAACTACTGAGCTATGCTGATACCGGAACAGTTAATTAGTAATAGTTACTGTCACATTAAGTTTTCTAACAGAGTTAAGTTATTCCAATTCCTTCTTTCTTCTGTTGTATTTTAACTATAATGGATGAATAAAGTTGCTTCAAATTTAGTAGTTTATCCAACTGAATTGCATCTGGAATGCAACTCCTTACATTTACCTTCAAACTAAGAAAACGTTAGGGTACAGACTATCTTCTGAATATTTTGAAGGCCTTTGATCCGGTCTGTAACAGTGTTCCATCATGGTGGACTGCACTTCTGCACTGGAGTGAAACTCTTTCTGTTTTTCTGTGTTCTTTTTCAAAATGCTCCAAAATCCATAGTGCGGGCCATAGTTATTTCTTTTGATGAATCAGTGGATTGCCCGATGGATCTCAAAACAGTTTTTTATCCTTGTTGCCAGTTTTCGTCCTGTTTTATTTTTCAAGAAGGGCTAGAGACTGCAGTATTTAAACAGCAGGAGCTTTACTAAGAAGGTTTTCACTTAGCAAAGTTAGGCTGAGCTGTCTCCCTCCAAAATGGCTGATGATGTCATCACCATGTCACGTGATTGGACTGTTAAAGTGACAGTCCACTATATTTATATATGCACAATGGGCAGGAATGTGGATTTGAGGTTACAGTCAGAAATTAGCCATGATCTTATTAAGTGACAGATTGGACAAGAGGGGCTAACTGGCCTATTCTTGTTCCTTGTTGGCGTGTTCACGATAGACAACGTATTGATTGGATGTGAAAGATCAAACCTGGGCAATGCATGTAAAAGAAAAGTTCAATTGTGGTTATGTAAGACATCTGTAAGCATTGAGGAATCAGTGATACAACAGATATCTTTGAAAAGGATTCAGTAATGATCACCATGAAACAGGTTTATTTGAATGAGTAATCATAGCAGGAGGCACAGACACAAAGAAAGATCGATTTTGAAGTCACAGCCAGGATAAGGTCAATCTGTTCAGACTGGAGAGGAGATAATTAAGGGAGAACCTTGTTGAAGGGCACCAAGCATCAGATGACTTGGATAACAAGAATTTGCATTTGTATAGCACCTTTAACCTGGTAATGCTTCCCAAGTACTGCAGGGATATGATCAGAAAAAAGTAGAGGAGCTTTTCAATTCCTGTCAAATGAGTAAATAGTTCTGGCCACACCAGTGACCAAAAACTTTACTTCAAACAAGAGGTCTAGTGAACGGTTACCTATTGAAGAAAATGTTAAACAAAATAAGGTGTATTGGCTTGACCATGTACAATAATGCTGATTGTGAACCAATCCTATCTTTTCAACACATGTGAGGATCGATCTGAGCTAGCATGATAGGCTGGATGGCATTATTCTCCGTTGTATGGTGGGTGACTCAGTGATCAGCTGTAAAAGATCATAAATTTACTGATCAGAGCTGATAGGTCTCCCTAAGGAGACAGCGGCAACAGTTAAAATTGTTACTCAATAAGGGCAGCCACGAGTACAGCCAGCATTTTGTCCAGCTGTTGTACAATCCCTATAGTGTGGGGGCAGGCCATTTGGCCCATCAAGTCCACACCAACTTCTCTACCCTATCCAATCATTTCTCAAAGCTAACCCACCTAGCCTGCACATCTTGGACACTATGGGACAATTTAGCATGGCCAATCCACTGAGACTGCACATCTTTGGACTGAGGGAGGAAACCCACACAGACAGTTGTCTGAAGGTGGAATCAAACCCAGGTCTTTGGCACTGTGAGGTAGCAATGCTAACAACTGAGCCGCCATGCCTCCAGAGTGTTCTAAGTGTAATCCATAAAGTTACTAAATATCCTTCTCATTTGCAATTAAATTCCTCTCCATGAGGATTCCCTATTGATGAATTTTGAAATATTGAGTAAAAGGTTGGTTGTGAAACAGCAACTATGACAGATGACAATCTATTTAATTTCAGCTAAACAGCTACACAGTTTGTCGTCAAATCAGAATCAATAGAATATGAATAGGTGTTTCAATTATTTTGAGCTGCAGGAAGCAGAAAACTGCTGGAACCTTCTGGAACCATCTACACTTTTAAATAAGCCCAGAGAGACACTTACAGCAAGGAAATAACTGTCCTTTTCACTTGTGACTAAAAGTCTTCCTCAATGACTTTAGGGATTAAAACCCTGATACAGCTTTTTTTTTACAGAACTAAAAAATAAGTTATAATAAGGTAAGTCCTTTGACCTTAGCTCATACTGAGTGTTTTTTATTCGAACATGTTGTCTCAAGTCTACATTTGCACCCCTGAAAACATTTATCGTTCACTCGATTTCAGTCTTTGTTTTTCATCAATTATGCTACTTTAAATATTTAATTTCAACTAATATCTCAAAGCTAATCTCTGGAATTCCTTTCTATCCTCCTATAAAAGCTACCTTTCTGAATAACGTTTTATCCACTAATGTCTTTCTCTTTGGCTGAAAGTCAACCTTTTTCTGATCTTTTCCATGATTTCTCTTTTCTCCGTTTCATCTTACTCAATCTTTTTAGCTTTCATATCCAATCTGCGTGTTGCTTATCATGCAGCATTGAAAAAAGCCATTCAGACATTGTGCTGTTAGATTGGTTCTGAAGTAGATTGAACAGACAGGGTGGGGTTCATCATCATTGATCATTGTACGTGGTTAATCCAATACCGTGTTCAATGCTTTCCTCGACAGAAAATCATTCACGGTCTGAAATGAAGGCTTTCGATGTCTAAGGTAGCTGGGACTATTATTCATTTGATTGGATTTGATGGGTTCCTCTAAACCTTTTCTTTCACTGAAATCACAGAGCTGTGTCAAATGCCCATCAAAAGTTAAGCACTAATGGCGCCTTTCACCATGTAGAAAGAGGATTAGCTTGTGCAAATACATTTCCACATGGTCACAATCAGTGTCACTCTATTAATGCACTGTGAAGTGCAACTCTAATTGCATTTCATCCAACATCTCCTTCCCCCAGTTTCACCCAACTTTCCATAACAACATTATGTAGCTTCAGTGCAACATTTCATTCAACATTCTGACTGAGAGCTAAAAAGATTAGTTGCATGATGGCATGTTGCCAAGAGTACCAGAGGGTAAACTGAAAATCCTTCTTATGACCTAGAATGCCATGCATGAAAGGCTGCAGATTCGCTACTAACTTTCAACAGTGAACTGGATAAATATTTGAAAGGAAATCTGTGTCAAAGCATCAGCAAAGAGCCAGTGAGTGAGGTTATATAGAAACTTAAGAACTGGAAGCAGGAGTAGGCCATTCAGCCCCTCAAGCGTGCTCTGCCATTTCATACGAACATGGTTGATCTCATCTCGGCCTCAATCCTACTTTCCTGCCTACTCTCCATAACTCTTCAACCCCATTCCCAATTAAATATCTATCATCTCTTTAAACTTCCTCAATGTCCCAGCATCCACCACACTCTGGGGTAGTGAATTCCACAAATTCACAACCCTTTGTGAGAAGTGATTTCTTTTTCCTTGTCTCTGTTTTAAATCTGCTACCCCTTATCCTAAAACTATGACCTCTCATTCTCCACACAAGGAAATATCTGTTCCACATAAATTTTGTCAATCCCCTTTAGCATTTTATATACCTCAATTAGACCTCAGTCATTCTTTAAGTATTGGCCTTAATTGCTCAATTTATCTTCATAAGATAAACCCCACATCTCTTGAATCAATCTACTGAACCTCTTCTGAACTGCCTCTAATGCAACTATATCCCTCCTTATGTAAGGGGGCCAAAATTGTCTGTAGTACTCCATTTGCGGTCTCACTAATGCTGCAGCAACACTCCACCAGTTTTATACTCTATTCCTTTATCAATAAATGCCAAAACTGCATTTGCCTTTCCTATTACCTGCTGTACCTGAAAACTAGTTTTCTGCAATTCATGTACTGTGACACCCAGCCTCCTGTGCACTGAAGCACTCTGAAGTTTCCCTTCATTTAGATAATAGATCACCTTTCTATTCCTCCAACCAAAGTGGATACCCTCACAAAAAACACCAAAGAACTGTGGATGCTGGAAATCTGAAACTAAAAGAGAAATTCTTGGAGAAACTCAGCAAGTCTCCCAAACCGAACACACCAGGCCTTGTCATCACATGGGCTCTTCCCACAACCAACCATTGTCAGCCTCTAATGGTCCCATTATCTATTCATTCTCCCACGCTGACCTTTACCCATTCCTTTGTCTGCCCAACTGAATGTCTCAATCTCTACCTATCATTTACTTCTCCCCACAATCCCATATTCAGCATTTATAACAACATTTCCCTAGCTACCATCAGCTCTGAAGAAGGGTCACTGGACCAGAAACTGTAACTCTGTTTTCTCTCCACAGATGATGCCCAACAAGCTGAGTTCCTCCAGCACTTTCTGCTTTCATTTTGAATAACCTCACATTCATCCCTGTTTAATTTCATCTGCCAAATTTTGGCCCATTCCCCCAACCTATCCATATCTTGCTATAACAGTAAGCACAGAGGTAAGAGCCTCATCTGCTCCATTGTCTGGGTGTGTGTCGCTTAGCACACAGTGTCCTTGCTGTAGCATTAACAATGCAAGTTACTGGTGCATCCTGAGATAAAATCTCTACAGCGTGGAAGCAGACCATTTGGCCCATCAAGTCCATACCCATCCTCCAAAGATCTTCCCACCCAGACCCAATGCTCCCTACCCTGTACCTTTGGATTTCCCACGGCTAACCCACCTAGCCTGCACATCCTTGAACACTACGGGCAATCTAGCATGGCCAACCACCATAACCTGCACAGGTTTGAACTGTAGAAGGAAACCGGAGCACCCAAAGGAAATCCACACAGATATGGGGAGAATGTGCAAACTCCATACAGTTGCCTGAGGGTGGAATTGAACCTGGGTCCCTGGCACTATGAGGCGGCAGTGCTAACCACACAGCTATTGAGCCACCATGCAGCCCTCTACAGAGATGTAGATTTGAAGTGCAGAAGCGTCCTATTCAGGGATCAGAGATGTGCCATGAGGGTTCCTAGAGGCTGGTACATATCAAATGCCAGTCTCTGTGAATGTGGGGTGTGTGAGGCCGGTGCTCTTGGTACTTGCCCTGAGATACTGATGGCCAACATTGATGTCTTTCAGAGTAAGCAGTGAGTCGAAATCACCTGGCACTCTCTCTGGTTTCCATGTCAAGTTTTCTCACCATCGAGCTTGTTCGATGCATTTGGTAAGATGGCAAGCTGAGTATCAATGAGGCAAGTTATGCAGTCAGCAAGGTGTTTAACAAGGGATAATCCCCCTTCACTGGCAACTTGCTGTGGTCTAGTGATAAACTCACCTCACTGCCCAACAAAAAATTAAAAGATGGCATAACAGATTGACTGTGGTGACTTCTCTCATGATCCTACCAAAAATCTCACCATAGCCCATGTTGCTGAGACCCCTATTATGATTCTGCCCTTTCAGTTTCTTAGATAGCACTTAATAGCTAGTTACATTATATCTCAGATACATCAGGATGGTTTCCTGTGAGATGTCACACTTAAATTAAGTGCACGCTACCTGAACTAAGCACTAGAATACGAACTTGGGGACTGGAACTGAACACACAAACACTGGTAAAAATACAGTTGTAAAACTGATCAACTCCTCACAGGATCAGTCTCAGTGGGTGGAGCTTATCTCACAATGTCAAACCCTTTCAGGTACAAACCCCTTTATACAACAAATACCACCCGTTTGGTGCAGTCAACAGGACTTGGTGGGAGAATAAAGTTGGATCTTGTGGGAGACTAGGTCCTCTGATTCGTCTTTGCAGTAATGCAAAAGATACTTTCGAACCCTGTCAATAGTTGCAGAGAAGGAATAAACTGCATTCTGTTTACTCGACAAGACTTCTTTTGTTTGATTGGAAAGTGATTGCCTTCGCACACACTATTCCACCCGAAAGAACCCACACTCTAGGAAAATGGGAGTGGTGGCACACACAGCATTAACCAGTATCATTTTGCAGGCTTTATAGACTTCAATGTGCTTCCCATATACGTCAGCACTGAGCTTTCAGTGCACTCCTAACCAACTGCAGAACTCAAAGCATCCAATCACAGAATTGATTGCAGCACTACATGGATTGCCCCAGCAGCTTGAAGCAAAAATAACCTTCACAGTCCATGATCAATGGACACTGTAGCTTTGGCACCGTACCTTTACAACCTAGCTCAAGTGATCATTTTAAAGTGGCTGCCGAAATATGTTGACTTCCTCATAACTACCATCATCAAGAAGAATCAGACATCTGGTTTTCCATCTGCTTTGGGATTCACGGATCCAACACTCAGAAGCATGAAAGGAATCTTTGAACGTTGACTTTGATTCACTTCATAGAGTCGCCTAACTAATTTGAAATGCACTCAAAGGCATCTCGCAAGGAAGGAAACCTTACTGGGTGGGAAAGCCGTTTGCTCCAAGGTCCATGCACTCCCATAAGCCAACAGGACTCAGTTTCTGAGTGCCCGAGGCAGAAGATTGTGGGAACAAACTGCCACTCTGGAATCACGAGCACCCCAATCTAGGCTGGGATCTGGTTCAACTCTCACCAATGAGTCGGAAAATTGTCGGTTCCAGCCCCGACTCTTGAAACTTATGATGATGGTCCTGGCACAGTGCTGTGGGAGTATTGCTCTTATCACGGGGGACAACCAATGGTGGAGATTATTGTGATCACTACACTAGAAAACAACACACTCTTCTGTCCCTGTGCTACACCCTGAACCATGGTTCACACCTTCACCCATAGAAACGCAATGGCTTTGAGGGAAATAGCATCATCTTACACACAGGCAAGATTCCACAAAAAGTGATGCAGCAAAATCTGTTTTCAGCGGCACCTTATGACTCGGCACCCTTGATAAACCAGCAAAAATTATATTCCTCAATTACTGCAAAGTTTACTGTATTACTTTGACTGATTATTATAGCTATTAAATTATTTACCTCAATGTAAATATACTTGTTGTTCAATCAAATGGCCCCACAAATTATCAACAGTTGATTCAATTTCGAGTCAATTTCTCCACAAATGCCGTGATCTGGCATGATATCTGAGTGGTGAGTTGACGGTGCAAGTGAGAAAGCTCTCTGCCTGCAAGTTTTATTTCAGGAAAAGTTGCATTATTATTTAAGTGACCTATGCTGTAAGTAAAATACAACAGTGATATGTATACCCCCTGCATCACATTTCTGGTACTTAGTGTGTGTTTTTACATTGATTATACAATGCAATTCAATACAGCACAGGAACAGGCCTTTCAGCTGTTGCTTGTGCCAATTCCTATACTCATTTACACCCGCTAAATATTGCTCATGCTTGGTTCCTATCCCTCTGTTCACCTCCCATTCATGTATCTATCAAGATACTCCTTAATCTTTGCTAATGTGCCAACTTCCATCACATCCACTGGCAGTGCGTTCCAGGCATCCACTACCCTCTGTGTGAAAAATTTTCCCCGCACTTCTCTCCTTGAACTGTGCCCTCTTGTAGGTGATCTATCCACCTTGGGAAAACATGTCTGACTATCCACCCCATCTGTGCCTCTCATAATTTTGTAGATCTCTGTCAGGTCGCCCCCTCAGCCTCTGTTGTCCAGTGACAACAATCCGAATTTATCCAACCTCTTTTCATAACTTAAACCCTCCAGACCAGGCAACATCCTGGTTAACCTTCTCTGCACCCTCTCCTAAGCATCCACACCCTTCTGTTAGTCTGGTGACCAGAACTGTGCACAATATTCCAAACGCGGCCTAGCTAAAGTTTTGTACAGCTGTAACATAACTTGCCAACTTTTATATTCGATGCCCGGCCAATGGAGGCAAGCATGCTGTGAGCCTTCTTGACCCCTTATCCACCTGTGTTGCCACTTTCAGGGATCTGTGGACCTGTACACCCAGATCCCTCTGTATGTCAACGCTCCTGATGGTTCTGCCATTCAGTGTAATTCACACCTGAATTTGATCTTCCAAAATGCATCATCTCACATTTGTCCTGTGGACCTTTTGATTATCCCAAATATTTGATCAACCAGCACATTCCTGGTCCCATAGGTGCTGGATAATAAAAAGTTTACTGCAACTGAGATGACCAACTGGACTGCCTTCAACGGAGATTAAAATAGGGCAGTGTATTAAATCAGTGTTGCATCCTGTTGATTCAGCTTTCTGATTGGTGGTAAATTGACCTGCTGTCTATGACAACAGGAAGCTAGTCCTGTGCACTATGTTGACAGGTGATGCATATCAGTCCATCCTGAAGCCCTCTGTGTCAGTCACCAATATTAAGACCATCACTATTTTTCTTTTATTTTTCTCATTTTGTTCTGGTTTGGATCTGCAAGCATTGGTTAAGAGTTGAACTTTGAAGAAGAGAAGAGAACAAAGGCAGATGTTTGTAATTGAGAACTGGCCCGGAAGACAATACACTTAATGACCGTCCTGAAGACACTGTAGGTGGACCAGTGCTGAGCTGTTATTACGCACAGAGCTGGCAGCTCAGCCGATCAAGAGAGGACCCGTTCTAACCAGCCACCCACGATGAATGCTGATTTTAAAAAAGGGAGAGAACTGATTCTAACTGGGTCTTTGGCAGATTGACTTTGGGAAACTTCTGGACTGGCTACTCTGTTTGCTCTCTCTAGTTTTCTCTCCAGTTAGCAAAATGTTCAATGCTCTGAGAAAAGAATTCCAGTCTGTAAGAAATTAGTAAATATTTTGGAAGTCTGCTGGAGCTGTTAGCATTCACCAGTGACTTCAGACTTCACACAAGATATAGAGTACTACATGCCTGTGAACTACTGATTGTCCATGGATTTCCTGAAAGCCTAGTATTCATTACGTGAAACTGTTTAATTAACCAGCAATTTATAATTCTTTTATTTTGTTTTTAATTTATACCTTAACTGTGTCTGACTGTCGCTCTGCTAGTATGAGTGATGGTTATGAAAGATTGCAATTAGATTGTAGATATTAATTAGATTGCCGTGTTGTTTAGCTTTGATTTGTTGAAGTTGCATATTTAATAACAATTTTTTTATTTTTGTTTAAGTTGTAAACTTGGTGTCCAAGATTCATGACATGTTGCCCAGTCATGGAAAATGTGAAGCATCCATTCAAAGACTGAAGACACACTGCAAAAGGCAATGTTACAGTAGTACAGTGATTATAACATCCATGAAATATGCCTTTAAGAAAACAACAGGCAGATACACCCATAAAAACATAAACTGTTTGAACTGGATACTGGAAGCAGAACTGAATTGGAGCTTCAAGAAAGCTGACTATGAAATTAAAACACTCCAGTTAAACAAGTAAAGGAATATTGAGGCTTCAAACTCTTTTGGTAAAAGTCATTCACAGGATGAGGGCATCACTGGCTAGGACAGCATTTATTGCCCACTTGTTTTATTGAAATTAGAAAGTCTGAAGCCGCCATTTTGAAAATGGAAATATGTGCCAATCCACCATTTTGCTTTAAGTTGAAGAGAAATTAAATTTCTGTGCAATTTTATGAAGGTTGAGTACATTTAAAAACCTTGAAAAATGGATCTAAAAGAGCTGTGCTGCAACAATTTTTCTCAGTGTAAGAAGTACTCTAGCTTAATTGCAAGAATATCATTATATCTTCAAACTTAAAAATACAGCAGGCTTTTTATCCCCTAAGAAGTATAATTGTAAAGGGAACAGCAATAAACATTTGTGTATGGGCCAGTTCGATAGCCAGGAAGGGAAGTTCAAAGTCATTTTGTCGGAACAAAAGTTTAAATTGGAACACTACAAACCACCTAACCAAACTTAAAATTTTCAAATACCATTCAGAATTATAGCTCTGGACTTGGGTGTACCCAATGCAGAAAAGCAAGCCTTAAGGAATGTTCAGCAATCAGCAATGAAAGTCTTTATAGACTGAATACATCAGGATTAACAGTTGGACAGCTAAAAGATCTACAAAGGATATGGTGTAAATTAGAGATCAATTCCATGTCACATTAAACTTCCACATTCATCGAATTCATACCATTTAGACAGAAGCTTACAGAATCCCTAAAACTCTTTGTGAACAGTTGCAAGCAAAGGGATCATTGTGTGTGTTTTTTTTTAAATGGAGAGCAAGTAAACAGAATTGTTGAGTTGGTGATTGTACCATTTGGTGATTTGCTGGACAAATCGAAAACTTATAGCATCAAAGAGCTGCTGAAAGATGGATGTAAGGATGAAGCAATCCTTGCAGGTTGATGAAGCTTAATGGTCATTGGTGTGTGCCCAAAGCTCCTGCGAGTCATCCTTTCATTGTAGTTAATGTCAATGCTGTCATGCATTGAGGAGACTCTCAATTGTTTAAAAAATGTTTTCATTCTTCTCCCTTGGAACATTGGCCATTGAGAGTTTCAAAAAACAGGGACTTTGCATGGGAGATGGTTTTCAGGCATTCAAATATTATCCAGGTCATAAAAATGGATTTTTGCAGAATTTTGCCTCATGCTTGTCAAAATGGTTTCAAGAATGACAGCAAACGCGTATTCAATGTTTCTTCCAATGCAGTTGACTTTGTAAATGGAAGTTCTCTATGTTGTTAATTGTCATTGATGTACTAGGTCCCACTGCAGTACAGGAGACTGGTGACCACAACTGCTCCATACACTCAGACCTTTGTTAACTTGTGGACATCTTTGTTAAATACTGACTGCAAAAGTTTGCAGAGGGCTGAGCTGGTGCAGGTGACCTGATGTTGGATCTTCTCCTCAGTGGTGGCCTTTTGAGAAGGGAGGCTACCCAAGGTTTGGGAAATGCTCAACATGTTCCAGAGTCTCTCCATCAACATATACTGGGGGTGGAATATTTAACATACAAGTCTGAGTTGATATGAGTTTTGGTGACATTGAAGGACAGGCCAAGTCTTTTCTCTGCAGATTGGAAAGATTAAAAATGGCTTGAAAACCTGGTGCAGAGTGAGCTGCACACTATAATCATCCACAAGCTGTAGATCATGTTTGTTTATGGAGGTCAGTTTTGTTTTTGTTAGAGGTAATGGAGGTGTAAGAGTTTTTGAGTGGGACAGTATTTAATGCTGACACCAGAGGGCAGTTGATATGAGGCAGATAGGCTCTATCAGGTAGATTATAGATTGTCTGAAGACAGGGCTCTCAGAGCCCAGTCTGCATTGTAAAGGTGTGAGTTTCAGATCTCCCACTCAAGAAAAGTCCTATCATCGGGGAGCAGTTGTAGGATTGAGATGAAACTTTCTCATATTCAAGTCTCCACAGCACAATCCATTTATTTACTGAATCCGATGTTTCAGTTAAGATCGGTGCATACAATGAAGAAATCCTGGTGTAGCTCTTGACATTTTTCTTTGGTTTGTCTCACAACAAAGACAATAGAATCAAGGAATCAAAGAATCCCTACAGTGGGGAAGCAGGCCATTTGGCCCACCAAGTCCACACTGACCCTCCAAAGAGCATCCCACCCAAACCCAACCCTCTACCCTATTCCTGTAACTTTGCATTTCCCATGCTTAATCCACCTAGCCTGCACATTTGTGGACAGTTTTCCATAGCCAATCCACCTTGTCTGCACATCTTTGGACTGTGGGAAGAAACCAGAGCAAACCCACACTGACATGGGAAAATGTGCAAACTCCACACAGACAGTCGCCTGAGGCTGGAATTGAACCCTTGGCCCTGGTGCTGTGAGGCAGCAGTGCTAACCACTGAGTCACTGCATCACCCCATGTTGGGAGCTCTAAAGTCTCACTGTGAAGACTTCCTCAGCCGCAGTGAGTACGCGATTCAGGAGAATACTGTCAGGACTTTTCAGAGGAAGGGTCACCGAACCCAAAACGTTAACTCTGATTTTTTTCTTCACAGATGCTGCCAGACCTGCTGAGCTTTTTCTGCAACTTCTGATTTTGTTACTGTCAGGACTTATCCTTCAATGAACAAGATGGAATACCAAGTTTATGGAATACCTCTGGATAGGCAGAGACTTTTTCCTAGGGTGGAGGTAGCTATTACGAGGGGGCATAATTTTAAAGTGAGTGGAGATAGATATAGGGGAGACGTCAGAGGTAGGTTCTTTACTCAGAGAGTGGTAGGGGCGTGGAATGCATTGCTGGAGAGGGTAGTGGAGGTGGCCTCATTAGGGGCATTTAAGCGGCTATTAAATAGGCATATGGATGATAGTATAAGGTAGGAGTGGAGGTTAGATAGACCTTAGGATTAGGGTAAAAGTTCGACACAACTTCATCGGCCGAAGGGCCTGTACTGTGCTGTACTGTTCTATGTTCTATGTTTATTTCCACAGCTTGATTTATCTTCCTTCTTGAAGGCAGTTACCATTCTCACAAAAAAACCGAAAGACCTGCGGATGTCGCTCTTTCAGCTTTCATGTGAGAATAGTAACTGCCTACTATTCTCACGTCCCTGAAGTTGGGTTGATGTGGATGAGGGTGGGAGGGGAAGGACATCACCTTCCCAATCCTGTATGATGACTGCATAGAGTCTTAATATGAGTGAAAGCTCAACCAGCTTTGAAGACGTCAGCCAGAATGGGCACCAGGCTACAGACTTTGTTTGTTTCTCATCCATTTGATAATTCTGCTGTCTTGAATTCTTCCCTTGGGTTTTTCTGCCCACCAATGAACCAATCCTACTTTTAATCCAGGAGGTCACATAATTTTCATCAAATCTGATCTGGTGATAATAATGTGTGAACTCAATGACCTGGACACAGGTACCTAATACTAATTATTTAATAGTCCTCTTCCAGAGGTCCCCAGCATCACATTTGCCAGATTTCAGCCAATCTGATTCATGCCATGTGATATCAAGTAACAGCTAAAGGCACTGCATATTGTAAAGGCTATGGGCCCTGTCAACATTGCAGCATTAGTACTGAAGACTTGAGCTCCCGAACCTGCTGCATCATGAGCCAAGCTGTTCCAGTACAGCTACAACACTGAACGATGTGGAAAATTATCCAGGTATATCCTGTGCACAAAAAGCAGGACAAATCCAGCCCGGCTAATCACCACCCCATCAGTCTACTCTCAATCATCAGTAAAGTGATGGAAGGTGTCATCAACAGTGCTATCAAGCAACATCTGCTCAGCAATAACCTGCTCAGTGACACCAGGTTTGGGTTCCACCAGGGCCACTCAGCTCCTGACCTATTTACAGCCTTGGTTCAAATATGAACAAAAGAGCTGAATTCCAGAGGTGAGGTGAGAGTGACAGCCCTTGACATCAAGGCCATATTTACTTGAGAGTGGCATCAAGGGGCCCTAGCAAGACTGGAAACAATGGGTATCAGGAGAAAACCATCCATTTGTTGGAGTCGTACTTGGCACATAGGAAGATGGTCTTGGTTGTTGGAGGTCAGTCATCTCCAGGACATCTCTGCAGGAGTTCCTCAGGGTGGTGTCCTAAGCCCAACCATCTTCAGCAACCCATCTCTCCAAATGAGGCAAGATCACTTTCATCTAGAATGACAAGGGCACCAGGTACATGGGACCACCAGCTGCAAGTTCTTCTCCAAACTACTCAACGTCCTGACTTGGGAATATATCATTGTTCCTTCTGCAGTCCAGATAGATTTCCAAGATTTTGCTGCTCCTGAGATCTGCCAGAGATTTGCCTCCTCCCCCTTATATCTAACCCCAAAACTCCAAATTCACCAACTGCATTAAGGGTCTATCTACAGCTAAGGTTCAAAAAGGCAGCTCCTCACCACTTTCTCCAGGCACAATTAGGGACGGGCAATAAATGCTGGTCTAGCCAGCAACACCAACATCCCACAAATCAATGAAAGAACATTGAGTTGGATAGGTGAAGATTTTCCAGGTCAGTCAGAAGCTGCATTTGGAATTTTTTTTCTTCCTTTTCCCTTTACTTTGGGGCTTGGCCATTGGTCTTCTTTCTTTGGGGTGATGCAAAGCCTTTTGGGATAGTTAGTTGTTCACTACCAATCAAGCAAGTTAATGATTTCTTTTTCCCAGCAGGTATCAATGGTCTGCATGGATAGAGTGATATGGACATCACTTAGAACTTGTAACTCGAAGAATGACATATTCCAGGAGGTGCCATTGCTTTGATCTTGGATGCCTCCATGTAGTTTTGCATTTGTCAATCTGATGGAAGCTGGTGTTTCTGAGGCCATGTTGGATACACTTTGTCAGCAGGACACTATTTGCTTTGGCTTTCCCGTCCCAATTTTCTCTGGAAGCTATTGGATTCACAACTAACCCTGGTATTAAAATCTCCCAGATGATCTGTCCTGCTTCTGTGATTGCGGTGAGGACGTCATTCAGGTCAGACCAGAACTTCCTGTTAAACATCTGCGTCAGAGTCAAGGGTCAGAGTATTATCACTGACATTGTGCCATCTTGATTATGGATGAACTGGAGATGAAAGGGTTACAAATCCTTTCATCCGTAAAATTGATTTAAAATTAGTATTTGTTGTTACATGTACTCAAAATCTGCCAGCTGCTGCCTCCACGTCTGAGCTCTAAAGACTAAAGAAATAAAAGAGAAAGAGGAAAAAAAAAGTGAGAAAAGAAAAAAGAAAAACAAAGAAAAAGAAAGAAAAGTGGTCAGAACGGGCAGGCTCCAGTGAGGAGGCCTATTTCCCTGCCATCTTTCCTGGAAGTGGCAAGGTCCGTCAGTGCATCCTATTCCAGGTGGGAAAACCAACTCTGTACACATGAGGCTCACTGTTAGACTTTCTACTGGAAAGTATATCTTTTGCTGGTTTCTTCCGCTGTCGGTTTCACTGAGTGTGGGCATTTTATTTTGATAGATGACATGATACGATCGCATTTTTTGGACAGTCTCTCTTAAGGTTATTTATGTTACAACATTTTAATGTATTCTTTCTTTAATCACAAAGATTGTGATCTAACAGGGTGATATTCCTCAGCCAGGAGAAAGTGGCTACTTTATATTTAGGCCAATTCTTCCAGCCCCTTCCCTATTGCAGGTCAGCAGTGGGTATCTTGGAAAGGATTGGTCAGTTACAATGTTGTTTGCCTTAAGACACTTCCTTCCCATTCTAGGTGTCCAATCCCATCCCATCATGCATCTGTCTCTACGTGCATACGCTTGGCTAGAGACCCTGTCCCCATGGCAATGGAAATTGTAACTGTGCCCACATCCATCATTTCGTCAGGAAGTTCATTCCACACATGAACCACTTCTTGCGTAAAAAAAAATCGTCCCTCATGTCTTTTTTAAATCTTTCTCCTCTCACCTTAAAAATATGCCCCCTAGTCTTGAAATCCCCCACCCTTGGGAAAAGACACCTGCTATTCACCTTGCCTATATGCCTCATGATTTCATAAACTTCCATAAGGTCGCTCTCAATCTCTAACTTTCCAGTGAAAAATGCCCCAGCCTATCCAGCCTTTCTATTTAGCTCAAAACCTCCATATCCAGCAACATCTTGGTGAATTGCTTCAGAACCCTCTCCAGCTTAATAATGTCCTTCCTATAACAGAGAGACCAGAAACGGACACTGAACTCCAGAAGAGGCCTCACTAATGTCCTGTACAACCCTAACATAACGTCCCAACTCCTACACTCAAAGGCTGTCCCTTCGTTCAAAGATGAAGTGATTGCATTTTTTCTTTCCACGAGCTTTCCAGAGTTTCACGTTATGAAATGTAATGTTTTCATTCTTTTGCCACAAAATATGGTGACCCTGTACAGATGTAATAGCATTCAATAGGCTCTTCAGCCCATCGAGTCTGCTGTGCCATTCAATGAGGTTATAGTTTTTCTGATAATCTTCAACTCCACTTTCCTGCCTTTTCTCCATAACAATGAATCCCTTACTGATTAAAAATCTGACTATCTCACCCTTAAATATACTGAATGGCCCAGCCTAGACAGCCCTCAGTGGTAAAGAATTCCACAGATACAATACCCTCAGAGAGAAGAAATACATCCTCATCTCTCTCTCTCATGGAATCCCTACAGTGTGGAAACAGGCCATTCAGCCCACTGTGTCCACACCAACCCTCTGAAGAGGATCCCACCCAGACTCACACCCCTACCCTATCCCTCTAACCCTGCATGTCCCATGGCTAATCCATCTGGCCTGCACATCCATGAATACTATGGACAATTTAGCGTGGCCAATCTACCTAACCTGCTCATCTTTGGACTGTGGGAGGAAACTGAAGCACCAAAAGGAAACCCATGCAGACACAGGGAGAACATGCAAACTCCACACAGACAGTCACCCGAGGGTGGAATTGAACCTGGGTCCCTGGCAACGTGAGCTACCGTGCTGCCCTTACTATCCTAATAGTCCAACTGTTTATTCTAAGTGATATCCTCTAGTCCTAGACTCTCCCAGAAGAGCAAGCAACCTTTCCACATCTACCCTATCAAGTTCCCTAAGAGATCATGTCCCATTTTTCAAAGCTTCAATTATACCAGGCTCAACCTATTCGGTCTTTCTTCCTTCAGTCCATCCGTACCTGGGATCAGCCAAGTGAACCTTTTCTGGACTACCTACAATGCCAGTCTATTTTTCATCAGACAAGGGGCCCAACAATGTGCACAGTATTGCAGATCTGATCTGACTTGTGTTTTGTATAGATTTAACAAGACCTCTCTCTTTTTATACTCCATTCCCTTTGAAATAATGGCCACCATTCCACTTGGCCTATTTCCTGCTGAACTTGGATGCTAGCTTTTATGCAATCCATGCACAAGGATCCCCAAGTCTCTCTGTTCTTCAGTATTTCCCCATTTTAAAAAAAACCACATCCTCTTTTCTGTAGTGTCTTGCATCATCCTCCCTGAAGAATGTAGAAAAGTTAACTGAGTGGGCAGAAAACTTGGCAAATGGAATATAATGTGGGAAAATGTTACGTTATGCACTTTGGCAGGAATAACAGAGAAGCTGAATACTATCTAAATGAGGATAGATCATAGTGCAATGTGTTTCTTCAGTCAGAAGAAGACAGGACATCCTATCCTCAGGCTATCTCTTCTAGCTTCCTCTACATTGGGTTGTACACGAGGTTTCATGACGAGGATTTCTTAGTTAAAGATGCTGCTGGCAAAAGACATCTCTGTCCCAAAAAGTGTTCAACAATCTTCATTCATCTGTTGTGCAGATTTTTAACCTGGGGCTTGGTAAGGCAGATGTTCGGAACATGTTTCCAACACCAAAACTAATATAAATTGTAAGATGTTTGCTGGAAATTCAGAAGTAACTCTGTTGTGTGTAGAATGTTAAGAACCACAACCAAAAGCAATTATTTTGTATCTTGTTTTGTGTAAAGAGGCAACATTAATTTGAAATCTCAAGAGTAAGGGGCCCTTTGGGAAAGAGTGATCATAATATGACTAAATTTCAAGAGGAGTGAACTATACAACTGCAAAACTAGATTCTTTAATTTAAAAGAAGTCAATTAAGTTGGTTAGAGGGGGTGAATTGGCTAAGAAATTAGATAAAAAGCTATGATAGTCAATGAATTATGGCAAAATTTTAAATACTTATTTCACATTTCTCAACAAATCCATTGATAGATACAAACATCGTGGGAACAGATCTCTGTCCATCCCACAAAAGAGGTTAAGGATAAAATTAAATTGAAAGAAGAGGGTCATAACAAGACAATTAGTAATTCTGAGGATTGGAAGAGGCTTATATCCCAGCCGAGGATGACAAACAGCTGATAAAGAGAGAGAAAGTAGGATATATAAGTAATATATCAAAACATAATACAGCTATAAATCTGTAAAAGAGATTAACGGAAGTGAATGTGGGTCCTTTAAGGAGCAAATTACTGCAGATGCTGGAATCAGTACTGAAAACAACAAATGCTGGAGATCACAGTGGATTAGGCAGCATCAATAGAGAACTAGGACAAGGGAAATTATAATAGTGATAACGAAATGACATACACATTAAACAAATGTTTTGTACCATTCTTTTGAATGGAAAACACAAACAAAATATTAGAATCCTAGCGGTATTGTTGCTGGACAGTTAATCCAGAGACCCAGGTAATATTCTGGGGACCCTGGTTTGAATCCTGCCACAGCAGGTGGCTAAAATTTGAATTCAAGAAAAAATCTGGAATTAAAAATCTAATGATGACCATGAATCAATTGTCAGAAAAAACTCATCTGGTTCACTAATGTCCTTTAGGGAAGCAAGCTGTTGGCCTACATGTGACTCCAGACCCACAGCAATATGCTTGACTCTGAACTGCCCTCTGGGCAATTAGGGTTTGAAAAGTAAATGCTGGCATAGCCAGCCAAGCCCTTATTCCATGCATGAAATTTTAAAAAATATAACAGAGAACTTCAGATTTAGAAGGGTCAGAACATAAAGCACAGGAATTGTCATCAGTGAAGAGGATGTATTGGAGGTCATTCATGGGACTGAAACGTTGGAACTGATTTCTTAAATCCTAAAAGAGGTTGCTGCAGAGATAATACTTACACTGTTTGTGATCTTCCGGAATTCTCGAGATTCTGAAACAGTGGATTGTAAAGTAGAAAATGTAAGACCACAATTCAAGTTTGAAAGGAGAGAGAAAGCAGGGAACTATAGGCCAGCCTGACAGCAATTGTCTTTAAAATGCTGTAGTCATGTTGGACCAGTGTTGTATACAAGCTAAACAAAACTTCCTCACTTTTCTATCTTTCTTTTAATAAAGCACAGGATGCCAAATGCTTTCTTAACAATTCTCTCTAAACCTGTCCTATCACCTTGTATATAAGGAAGATGCTGGTGTAGTGGTAAAGTCTCTGGAATAATAAACTACTGGACTAGACTAGACAAACAGGAGGTTGGAAGAACACAGCCGGCCAGGCAGCATTTGGAGGAAAGGAGCTGTCAAAATTTTGGGTATTACCCTTCTTCAGGACTGGATGTGGGGATAGGGAGAGTTGCTGATAAAGAGAGGCAGAATGGTGGTGATAGGTGGGCACTAGTGTTAGGTATGACCAGTGCCATCCCGCCTATCGACCAACTAGATCATACCTACCACCGGTATCATCCCTCCCATCGACCAACCAGATCATACCTACCACCAGTGTCATCCCACCCATCAACCAACCAGGTCATACCTACCACCAGTGTCATCCCTCCCATCGACCTACCAGGTCATACCTACCACCAGTGTCATCCCTCCCATCGACCAACCAGGTCGTACCTACCACCAGTGTCATCCCTCCCATCGACCAACCAGGTTGTACTTACCACCAGTGTCATCTCTCCCATCAACCAACCAGGTCATACCTACCACCAGTGTCCATCTATCACAGCCATTCTGCCTCCCCCCATTCCCTCTTTATCTGCAGTTCCCCTACCCACAAATCCAGTCCTGAAGAAGGGTAGTACCCAAAATGTTGACTTCTCCTTTCCTCCAGATGCTGCCTGGTTTGCTGTGATCTTCCAGCCTCCTGTTTGTCTACCTTGGCATCTGCAGTTTTTTTTGTCTCCACCGGACTAGGCTAATGCTCTAGGATCATGGACTCAACATCCCCCTTAACAGTGGGTGAAATTTAAAAATTCAAAGAATGAAACAGTCTGCAATGAAAGCTAATCTCAGTCATGGTGACCATCAAACTATCGTCAATTGTTGTAAAAATCCATTTCGTTCACTAATGTCCTTTAGAGAAGGAAATCTACTGTCCTTACCTACTCTGACTTACATGTGACTCCAGATGTGAAACAATGTGGTTGAATCTTAACACCCCTCTGAAATGGTACAGCTGGCACTCAGTTCAAGGGCAAATAGAGATGGGCAACAACTGATGCCCTTGCCAGTGATGCCCACATCTTCCTAACAAAATGAATCACTTCTTGCTTTTCTGCATTAAATTTTACCTGTAATTTCCTGCCCATTCCACCAACCTTTTGAAGTCTTACAAGAGGTTATCGTCCTCAGAGTTCAAAATCCTTCCACACTTTTGTGTAATCTACAACTTTTAAAGTCATAGAGGTCATAGAGTCATATAGCTGTGCAGCATGAAAATGTGCCCTTTGGTCCAACTCGTCTATGCCAACCAGATATCTTAAATTAATCTAGTCCCATTTGCCAGCATCCTATTCTTGTACCCATCCAGAAGCCTTTTAAACATTGTAATTGTACCAGACTCCACCACTTCCTCTGGCATCTCATTCCACACATCCACCATCCTCTGCGTGAAAAAGATGACCCTCAGGTCCCTTTTAAATCTTTCCCCTGTCACCTTGAACCTATGCCCTCTAGTTTTGGACTCCCACACCCTGGGGAAAAGACCTTGTCTATTCACTCTACCCATGCTCCTCATGATTTTATGAACCTCTATAAGATCACCCTCAGCCTCCAATGCTCCAGGGAAAATAGCCCCAACCTATTCAGCATCTCCCTATAGTTCGAACCCTCCAACCCTGGCAACATCCTTGTAAACTTTTTCTGAACCCTTTCAAGTATAACAATATCCTTCCTTTGGCAGGGTGAATAGAACTGATACATTATTCCAAAAATGGCCTAACCAGTGTCCTGTACAACTGCAATATGACATCCCAACTCCTATACTCAATGCACTGACCAATAAAAGCAAGCTACCAAATGCCTTCTTCACTACCCTGTCTACCTGCAACTCCACTTTCAAGGAGCTATGAATCTGCACCACTAGGTTTCTTTGTTCAGCAACACAAGGTCCAGGCCATCAATATATAGCAGGAACAGCAAGGGCTCTGACCATGACACATGGAAACATCCTGTAGGGACCTTTCTCCATTCTGGGAAACATTCAATAGCCAGTCCTGTTTTCTGTCACTCCACCAATTCCCTATACATTTATTATTTCCACTGTTATTCCACTAACTTTGCTGATAGGTCTGAGGAACAATACTTTATCAAATGCCTTTTGCACGTCCATGTACACTATATCACTAAGACATTGCTCTCATCAAACTGTTGCCTCATCAAAAAAAACTCAGGGTTCTTAAGTATGAGTTGTGCTTGACAAATTAAACTTTAAGATTGAGTTGCCTTAATTAATGCCTATCTCAGTGACAATTAGTTTAGTCCCAAATTATTATTTCTAGAAACTTCCTGACCGCTGAGGTTAAATGACCAGTATGTAGCAGCTGGGTTTACCTGTATATCTACACAGGTACGTCACTGGTTGAGAAATACTTACAGGTGGCCCCTAAATGTGAAAAGCACAATGTAAATGCATTTTAATTTTCTTTCATCTTCTTGTTTTTCCCATGCAAAGAAAACTCAAGACCTGCCAAATCTTCCCATTCTGTTTCTCATTCAATTACAGAGCACAGAAGGAGACCATTTGGAGACGATCGACCTTTACCGTTATCCATTTGCACATAAATTCTGCTTGAGTACCTTCTTGTAGAATCCTTTTGGATGAAGAAAGCATTTTGGCCAATTTGATTTCATCTTTTTGGAGAACCAGAGATATTATTCTGACCTCAGCTAGCCTTACTGGCACTTTAGTTTGGGCATGTTTCTTTTTGGGGTGTGGTAACAGATTTTAGAACAGTAAGAAGTGAAGAAAAAGTAGGTCTCATTACCTGGCCATCACATGGCTTTGTTTTGCTTATACTGAAAGTACCTGTTGAGCTGAAAAGATTGAATTTGAAACAGTCAGCATTATGATGACTTAAAACAGCAGCTTCAAAGATGGCTGTGTATTAATTGTAATAAGGTCAGCCAGCTGTACCTCATAGAATATGAGTTCCCTGATTGGGGATGTTAATCTGGTCCAATCAGGGAGCCATGGCTGACAGATATAAACAGATGGATCTGGCTTTCTGTTCACTCTAGCAGCCGGTTCTGGGCTAGCTTGGTCAGTGTCCCTGTACTGTGCTTGTATAAATAAAGCATGACTTGATGACAGGATACCGGCCTTCATGGAGTTTTATCAGGCCAAACATGATCATAGCTGAGTACTGCAAATTACAAAGCCAACGTAAAAGATCCAGAATGTCTAATAGAACCTACCAGAGGGAATCACCCTGTAGGAATGTGAATGGCCCCATTTCCTGCACCATTCCCATACAATCCAGGCAATCACCTCTATATTCAACACAATGCAAAAAGCCATTAGACCCAATCACTTTGGATAAAGGACTCTGGCCGTTTGTGTGGCTGGTCAGTCATGGAGAGGGAATCATGTGATAAGCAACTTTTACACTTTAAGAAACTGTTTCTCCCCAGGCCACAGAATAGAAGCAGGAAAGACACCGGCAAAAAGGGACCCTGTGTGAGAATCTGCAACCATCTCTCCAACCATCCTGTACTGCCTGCTGTTTGACCATTCACACACTGCAGGAAGGATTTTAAGAATCAATCCAGCAGCTGTTTTCTCTGGAAGAAATGATTTAGATCATTTAGACATCTTGAAATCATCTTGACGCAGAATCCAGACACAGCATCGAGCTGATGCCAAAACCATCTAAGTCATCAATCTGCAATATCCTTATCCCATTGATTTTTATAGGACTGTTGAAATCTACTTTACTTGCCCATTCACTCTGTAACTTAGTTGTGTGAACATTCCAACCCATAAATGGTGTGTGTGTGTGTGTGTGTGTGTGTGTGTCTATCTGTGTGTGTATGTGTGTCTCTGTGCAGGTGTGTGTGTGTGTGTGCGTGTGTGTGTATGTGTGTATGTATCTATGTTTGTGTGTATGAGTGTGTGTATGTCTGTGTGTGCGTGTATGTCTGTGTGAGTCAGTGTGCGTGTTTATGTATGTATCTGTGTGTGTGTGTGGATGTATGTGTGTGTATGTTTGTGTATCTGTGAATGTGTGTATGTGTTTGTGTGCCTGTGTATGCATGTGTGTGTGTACGTGTGCCTGTGTATATGTGTGTGTGTTTGTGTGCCTGTGTATGTGTGCATGTGTTTGTGTATCTGTGTACGTGTGTGTGTGTGTTTGTGTATCTGTGTATGTGTGTGTGTGTTTGTGTGCCTGTGTATGCATGTGTGTGTGTATGTGTATGAGAGAGTTGAAGTGATTTCATATCTTTACTTAGGTTAGGTACAATAAATTTAGCTTAACAAATTCCAAGACGACCTGTCAATGTGTGACTTTTACCATTACAGAATGTAGAGTTAAACACTGAGTAGAACTTGCTGGAGAAGTTCAGCAGGTCTGGAAGCATCTGTGGAGAGAAAGCAGAGTTAATGTTTCAGGTCGAGTGACATTCCTCAGAACTGAGTTCTGAGTTTGACCTGTAACATTAATTCTAATTTCTCACCACAGATGCTGCCAGACCTGCTGAGCTTTTCCAGCAATTTCTATTTTCCTCTCTGACTTACAGCATCGCAGTTCTTTCAGTTTTTAATCACTCACTGTATTGGCAAGTGTATCTATCATACAAAACCTCCTGGCATCTCATAGGGACTGGAGAAAGAAGGCTGTCAAACTATTTCCTACTCACCTGATTGTAATTATTCTTCAGTCCAACCTAAAGAGATTTGAACTGTAAGACCCAATCCAAAAAAAACTCTTCATTTTCTACAGTTAAAATGTTCATTATGTTCTCTGATCTAACCTGGCGGAAACAATATATTATCATTAGCTGTCAATCTAATACATTAGAATCTTTGTTGTGAATTCAAGAAAGCACTTGTCATAAAGTCATTCCTTTCCTCAGATTATCATCTTTCTGTCTGTTCAATTATGCTGCATCTCTCTCAACTTTTATTTTTGTTTTAAATGTCATTCCTGGGTAGGAAGCATCACTGGCAAAGCTGGCAATTTATTGCACATCTGTAATTATCTTTAAAGAGTGATGGTGAACTACCTTCTTGAACTGCTGTTGAAGGTAATCCCATTAAGAAGTGGGTTCCAGCATTCTGACCTGCCTGCATCTGCTGACTCACTGAAAGAGCACTTCTTGTTGCCTTCCTGTCAAAGCTTAGATCGAACAAAGGAACCCAAAGTTTCTGCTTCAGTTGGCACTGAATTCATTCCGAAACACAATCTCATAATTACTGTTATAGGCCATTTTGATACTGAAAAGGTCCGTGATACTGACTATTGTTTGGATACTTCCCACATCGTACCTGCTCAGTCTGTGAACTTTAGGGATAGGGAAGAAAAAATTGTTACCTTTCTTTACCAAAGCTAAAAGTTTATGAAAATTCACAATAGTTTTCTCTTCTCCTAGAGTTTGAGTAAGTATTTACCGAGCTACTCGATCATATAAAAGACAATGGATTTTATGTAGCTGAGCCCACCTGGGTACCCTATAGATTTTTTCTTTAACCAACCTACTCAAGCAAATTGTGACACATCTATGGCAGGCGGGATTCAAACCTGACCATGTTGCCCAGACGAAGGGGTATTACCACTGTGCCTTGGTTAACCCATATACTTAGGCAAAAATCACATTTTTGAGACACATTTCCTGAAGAAGTGAGCTTCTCTTTTTCACATTGCTAATGAGGTAGACTTGAATAGGGTCCTTCCATTTTCAGCTGCTTATATTTGGAAAACATCATTTTTTTTCACAATCAACCATAGACTGTAAAGCTGACTGAACATTTTTGGCACTGCTTCTTCTAATTAGTTGAACTGCCTGCAACAAGAGGTGCACTACCAGGTCTTATGATGGCAGAGATATCTGATGATCAGATTTTGAAGATCCATCCATGGTTTGAAGACAATTGAATCATAGAATCCCTACAGCATGGAAGCAGACCATTCAGCCCATCGAGTCCACGCTGACCCTCTGAAGAGCATCCCACACAGACTCACCTTATCCCTGCATTTCCCATGGCTAACCCACCTTGCCTGCACATCCCTGGACACTATGGACAATATAGCAAGGCCAATCCACCCTAACCTGCACATCCTTGGACTGTGGGAGAAGCACCCGGAGAAAACCCACGCAGACACGGGGAGAATGTGCAAACTCCACACAGACAGTCACCCAAGAGTGGAAGTGAACCTGGATCCTTGGCGCTGTGAGGCAGCACTGAGTCACTGTGCTACCCTTGAATAATTTCTGTAAACCTGTGAAATCAGTAGTACATCTGAACTCTTAGTGAGAAGCATTGTCCGATAGCAACATAGTTAATCACGAGTGGTGCATATTTTCTCTTAGGTTTGGTGAACATTTTTATGAGTTAATGGAACGCTGATCATGAGGATTTGGCTTCTGAACTGATTGTGGTTCTTCAATACACCATAGAAATTTTAAGAGGAAAGCAAGCATTCTGCTTTCAGATGTGGGAAGTGCTTGTTTTTAGTGATATACAAATATTAAATATAGCATTGATCTCTGTATTTGAACATTACTTGCAACGTACTTCTGATTCTGGATCATGTTCCGCCTGCAAAGTACAGTTCTCCATCAGAGTTATAGATTCATGCTTCTCACAGATTGATTTTTTTCCCAGATAATACAATAACCCTAACCCTGGTGTCAAGTTTAAAGTTAGGTGGTTGATTATTAATTTGTATGATCTTCATCATATCTAATCCAGATGAGTCAGCTTTTACCCTTAGGAAGCATTGATTCAAATCTACCAAAGGTTGTATATCTTCGTATAATGTTGTGAGTTTAATGCGAGTATGTCTTGGTATTTTGTGTTCTCTTCCAAAAATGCTTGCTGTAAGGTGTTAACCTCAATGTGCAAGTAAGTATTGTTAGTTCTGTGGCTCAACAGTTAATATCGCCTTCTGCACATTCTCTGGAAAGTCCCACCAGTTGTATTAGTTGATAAAGCTGGATATTATATCTATTCATGTGATTTTTGAATTCCACTTCTGACGAGTTCTAGCATCAAAAGATGTAACAATGTTTTCTGTTGGTCAATCCTCCGAAGTTTTTTTTTAAATTCACTTGTGGGACGTGGGTGTCCCTGGCTGGATCAGCATTTCTTGCCCATCACTAGTCGTCCTTGAGAAGGTGGTGGTGAGCTGCCTTCCTGAATTGTTGCAGTCCATGTGCTGTAGGTAGAACCATAATGCCACTCGGGAGGGCGCTCCAAGATTTTGATTCAGCGACAGTGAAGGAACGGCGATATATTTCCAAGTCAGGATGGTGAGTGTCTTGGAGGGAAATTGCAGGTGGTGGTGTTCCCATGTATCTGCTGCCTGCATCCTTCTAGATGGAAGTGGTTGTGGGTTTGGAAGATGCTTTCTGAGGATCTTTGGTGAATTTCTGCAGTGCATCTTGTAGATAGTGCACACTGCTGCTACTGAGCATCAGTGGTGGAGGGAGTGGATGCTTGTGGATGTGGTGCCAATCAAGCGGGCTGCTTTGTCCTGGATGGTGTCAAGCTTCTTGAGTGTTGTTGAAGCTGCACCCAGCCAGGCAAGTGGGGAGTATTCCATCACACTCCTGACTTGTGCCTTGTAGATGGTGGTCAGATTTTGGGAAGTCAGTGAGTGAGTTAGTCACTGTAGTATTCCTAGCCTCTGACATGCTCTTGTAGCCACTGTGTTTATGTGGCGAGTCCAATTGAGTTTCTGGTCAATGGTATGCCTGGTGCTGCTGGCATGCCCTCCTGTACCCTCCATTGAATCAGGCTTGATCCCCTGGCTTGAGGGTAATGATTGACTGAACAATATGCCAGGCCATGAGGGTGCAGATTGTGCAGATCTCTTGTCCCTTAGAAAGTTGATCAAGTCTGATGAGCTCCTTGAGCCGGGTTGGTTTTTGTATTTCCATCATCTAATTGCACTATACTTGGATTTCAGCTTCCAACATGATTAGCATTTTCCAATGTGAAACCCTCTTTTGCATGTAGCAAATCTGAAAGAAGTGGATCAATTATTGGATAATAAAGACAAATAGCCAATAAAGCTTTATAATTAAGAAGCTTTGTTGTTTTAATGAAGATATATTAACTTCTGCATTCTTATTTTATTCAGCATTTTCCTTATATTTCTTTTATTTCAGAAGTTACACATTTCAGAATTATCCTCATATTGTGCTGATATAATGTTTTTGATTGTTTAAAGACCGCTGAAATGCTTTAAAATGAAGAATTGTGGTATTTTAATCTTTCCCAAGATAGAGGGAAAATTGTTAATTTATATCATTTCTCCTCCTGCTTCGTGATTTTCATACTCTTATCAAAAATGTGGATGGTCCATGCCTTTTTTGTTTTTCCTCCGTGATATTTATACCATTATTGATTGAAAAACATGGCACACCATCATTGTGTCTTTAAGAAGGTTTTCAGTTGCTTAATAAAAAAAATGTAAATTTCATAATAATGAGTTTTAATAAACTTATCTTCTGCCTTCAATTATTTTATTCTAATTAGTCAATTACACTGCCTTTTTAACCATTTCCTTATTGGCTGTTATAGAGTCATAGAGTCATACAGCATGGAAACAGACCCTTCAGTCCAACAAATCTATGCTGACCATAATCCCAAACCAAACTACTCCCACCTGCCTGCGTTTGGCCCATATCGCTCCAAACCTTTCCTATTCATGAACTTATCCAAATATCTTTGAAATGTTGTAACTGTACCCACATCCACCACTTCCTCTGGAAGTTCATTCCACATATGGAAAGTTGCCCCTCATGTCCCCTTTAAAAACTTTCTCCTCACACCTTAAACATATGCCCTCTAGTTCTGAATTCCTCTCCCTAGGGAAAAGACCCTTTTCATTCACTTTATCTACATCCCCCATGGTTTTATAAATCTCAGTAAGGTCACGCCTCAACTTTCTATGCTCCATTGAAAAAAGTCCCAGGTGATCCAGTCTCCAACTTATATCCTCCATTCCCAGCAACATCCTGGTAAATCTTCTCTGAACCATCTCCAATTTAATAACATCCTTCCTATAACAAGATAACCAAAACTGCACACAGTACTCCAGAAGAGGGCTCACCAACATTCTGTTTAACCTCAGCATGACATCCCAGTTCCTGTACTCAAAGGTCTGAGCAATGAACACAAACATGCTAAGTGCCTTCTTAAAGAGGGAAAAACATACTTGACCTCATCCTTACCAATCTGCCAGCTGCAGTTGCATCTGCCCATGACAGTATCAGTAAGAGTGACCATCGCACAGTCCTTGTGGAGACAAAGTCCCACCTTCACAATGAGAACAACCTCCATCATGTTGTGTGGCATTCTCACCGTGCTAAATGGGACAGACTTCGCACAGATCTAGCAACCAAGACTGGGCATCCATGAGGCGCTGGGGGCCATCAACAGCTGCAGAATTGTACTCCAACACAATTTGTAACCTCACAGCCCGGCATATCCCCCACTCAAGCATTACCATCAAGCCAAGGGATCAACCCTGGTTCAATGGAGAGTGCAGAAGGCCATGCCAGGAGCAGCACCAGGCATACCTGAAGATGAGGTATCAACCTGATGAAGCCACCAAACAGGACTACCTGCACGCCAAACAGCAAAAGCAACAAGTGATAGACAGAGCTAAGCGATCCCACAACCAACGGATCAGATCTAAGCTCTGCAGTCCTGCCACATCCAGTTGTGAACGGTGGTGAACAATTAAACAACTCACTGGAGGAGGTCTCCACAAATATCCCCATCCTCAATGATGGAAGAGCCCAGCACATCAATGCAAAAGATAAGGCTGAAGTATTCGCAGCAATCTTCAGCCAGAAGTGCTGAGTGGATGATCCATCTCGGCCTCCTCCAGCAGTCCCCAGCATTACAGATACCAGTCTCAGCCAATTCGATTCACTCCACATGATATCAAGAAACCATTGGAGACACTGAATACTGGAAAGGCTACGGGTCCTGACAACATTCCGGCAATAGTACTGAAGAATAGTACTCCAGAACATGCTGCTCCCTTAGCCAAGCTGTTCCAGTACAGTTACAACACTGGTATCTACACAACAATGTGGAAAATTGCCCAAGTATGTCCTGTACTCAAAAAGCAGGCGAAATCCAACCCGGCCAATTACCAACCCATCAGTCTATTCTTGGTCATCAGTAAAGTGATGGAACAGCGCTATCAAACAGCACCTGCTCAGCAATAACCTGCTCAGTGACGCCCAGTTTGGGTTCCGCCAGGGCCACTCAGCTCCTGACCTCATTACAGCCTTGGTTCAAACATGGACAAAAGAGCTGAATTCCAGAGGTGAGGTGAGAGTGACAGCCCTTGACATCAAGGCTGTATTCGACCAAGTGTGGCATCAAGGACCCCTAGCAAAACTGGAATCAATGGGTATCAGGGGACAAACTCTCCAGTGGTTGGAGTCATACTGACACATAGGATGATAGTAGTGGTTGTGGGACGTCAATCATCTCAGCTCCAGGACATCTCTGCAGAAGTTCCTCAGGGTAGTGTCCTAGGCCCAACCATCTTCAGCTGCTTCATCAATGACCTTCCCCCCATTATAAGGTCAGAATGGGGATGTTCGCCAATGATTGCACAATGTTCAGCACCATTCGTGACTCCTCAGATACTGAAGCAGTCCATGTTCACATGCAACAAGATCTGGACAATATCCAAGCTTGGGCTGACAAGTAGCAAGTGACATTCATGCCACACAAATGCCAGGCTATGACCATCACCAATAAGAGATAATCTAACCACCACCCCTTGACATTCAATGATGTTACAATCACTGAATCCCCCACTATCACCATCCTGGGGGTTACCATTGAACAGAAACTCAGTTGGACTCACCACATTAACACAGTTGTTACAAGAGCAGGTCAGAAGCTAGAAATACTGTGATGAGTAACTCACCTCCTGACCCCCCAAAGCCTGTCCACCATCTACAAGGCACAAGTCAGGAGTGTGATGGAATACTCCCCACTTGCCTGGATGAGTGCAGCCCCAACAACACTCAAGAAGCTTGACACCATCCAAGACAAAGCGGCCCGCTTCACTGACACCACATCCACAAGCATCCACTCCCTCCACCACCGATGCTGAGTAGCAGCAGCGTGTACTATCTACAAGATACACTGCAGAAATTCACCAAAGATTCTCAGACAGCACCTTCCAAACCCATGACCACTTCCATCTAGAAAGACAAGGGCATCAGACATATGGGAACACCACCACTTGCAAGTTCCCCTCCAAGCCACTCACCATCCTGACTTGGAAATATATCGCTGTTCCTTCACTGTCGCTGGGTCAAATTCCTGGAATTCCCTCCCTAATAGCATTGTGGGTCAACCCACAGCAGGAGGACTGCAGTGGTTCAAGAAGGCAGCTCACTACCACCTTCTCAAGGGCAACTAGGGATGGGCAAGAAATGCTGGCCAGTCAGCAATGGCCACATCCCACAATTGAATAGAAGAAAAAACCCCTGTCTAGCTTTGACTTAAATTTCAAAGAATTGTGTACCTGAACCTCCACATCTCTCTGTCCTATAACACTACCCAGGGCCCTACCATTAATTGTACAAGTCCTGCCCTCGTTTGTTTTATCAAAATGCAATACTCACATTTATCCAAATTAAACTCCATCTGCCACTGCTCAGCGCATTGACCCAATTATCAAGATCACTTTGTAATCTTAGGTAACTTTCTTCACTGTCCAGAATATCACTAATTTTGGTGTCTTCTGCAAATTTATTAGCTGTGCCTCCTACATTCTCATCCAAGTTGTTTATATAAATGAAAAACAAAAGTGGGGACCCAGCATCGATCCCTGTGGAACACTGCTGATCACAGGCCCACTGTCTGTTTGTCCACAGTTTATTTTAAGCTTTTCCTGATAATTTTAAATTATTTTAACTGTTTATTTGCTCAATGTAGTGATTTAATCCCTCTTATCTCTTGCAAATTTAAAGTCTTTTTACCTTAAATTTAAGAATTTTTATCTTTCCTCTGAAGGGACTTACTTCTGGTGTCCAATATCAATTGCTACATTCTGGCTTTGGTGATTCAGACTTTTCTTGTTGCAGTTTTGGTGAGGCTTTGCACGGTCTTCACAAACTTGTTTTCCTTACTTTCCACCATTTAGCTTTTCGTAGTTGTTTTCAGCTTCTCGTGGAGACTTGGCATTGCTATCGATGTGATGTCACTTTTATTGTTAACTGCAAGATACACAGAAGCTGACTGATCCTGTGCACTTCTAAGCTACTGAATATGTTACAATTACAATCCGCTTCATCGCTGTGTTTTTCTTTTCATACTTTCACCTTGAATAGCAGTGACCTTTGTTGAGCCGAAGATTCCTTCAGAAGGCGTAAATACAAGCATGTTATATGATCCCTGATATGGAGGAATTGTCTTATGAACAAAGGCTAAACAGTTTGGGACTATGCTCATTGGAGTTTAAGAAGAATGAGAGGTGATCTTATTGAAACATTTAGGACTTGGTTTGACAGGATAAATGCTGAGAGGACATTTCCCCTCATGGGAAAGTACAGGACCAGGGGGCATAGTCTCAGAATAAAGGGGCGTCAATTTAAGATTGAGGAGGAATTTCTTCTCTCAGAGGATTGTGACTCTTTGGAACTCATTGTTACTGAGAGCTGTGGGGGCAAAATCCTTTTGTAATAGATTTTTGATCATTAAGGGAATTAAAGGTTACAGGGAAAGGGCAGAAAAGTACACATGAGGAATGTTAGATCAGCCATGACCCTACTGAATAGCATTTAGAATCATAGAATCCCTACAGAGCAGAAACAGGCTATTTGGCTCATCGAGTTCACACTGATCCTTCGAAGAGCATCCCTCCCACTCTATCCCCGTAACACTGCTTTTCCAATGGCCAATCAATCCAGACTGCACATCCCTGGACACTATGGGCAATTTTGCATGGCCAATCCACTTAACCTGCACATCTTTGGACAACAACCTCAGGAACTCCTGCAGATATGCCCTGGAGCTGAGACAATTGACTTCCACAATCACAACCTGTGAGCCAGGTATGACTCTATCCAGCAGAGAGCTTTCCCTTGATTCCCATTCACTCCAGTTTTTGTAGGGCTCTTTGATCTATGGTTTTATATGAGACTAGATGGTCAGCTGCTGTTACCATTACCAAACAGTTGAAATCGTTCCTTCTGTCAGCTTGCTATTTGCCATGGTTGTGTTCATTGCAACCATCTGAGATGCTTTGAACAGAATCACTGCCATTAATCCATCTTGGGCTGGCATTAGTCTGAGTTACTGATACCTCAGTTTAGTGCAGAAGATAGACTCAATCTTGGAAAGCAGTAAAGAGTTATTACATAGTACTGAAATGCTATTTACATTCCAACTAACATACATCATGTCTCTGTAAGAATATCAGGCTCAATTTAAGAGTATGCATTACTGTTAGCTGCATGGATTTAGCGCTAGAACAGCGGCTGCAACACTCACAAAAAAAATAGGCCATTTGTTTCCTTCTCCCAGGGTCAATGGTTATATCCCAATAACAGGAGTTCATAATATGACTCTTCTTTTAAACTCATTCATAAGACCAATATTCAAAAAGGGAGGTAGAGAGAACACAGGGAGTTATAGATGGGTGAATCTAATATTGGTAGTGGGGCAAATTCTCGAATCCATTGTCAAGGATTTTATAGCAAAGCATTTAGAAAGTTGTGGCAGGATCAGACAGAGACAGCGTGGATTTATGAAGGGGAAATCATGCTTGACAAATCTGTTGGAATTCTATGAAGATGTAACTAGTAGAGTTGACAAAGGGGAGCCAGTCGATTTAGTATATTTGGACTTTCAGAAAGCATTTGACAAAGTATCACCTAAGAGATTAATATGCATGATTAAAGCGCTTGGGATGGGGGGTAGTGTATTGAGATGGATAGGAAACTGGTTGGCAGAGAGGAAACAAAGAGTAGGAATTAATGGGTCCTTTTCAAATTGGCAGGCAGGAACTAGTGGGGTGCACAGGGATCGGTGTTGGGGCCCAGATGTTCACAATATATATTAATGATTTGGATGAGGGAACAAAATGTAACATCTCCAAATTTGCAGATGATACCGAGTTGAGTGGGAGGGTGAACTGTGACAAGGATGCAGAGATCCTTCAGCATGATCTCGACAGGTTGGGTGAGTGGGCAATTTAATGGCAGATGCAGTATAATTTGGATAAATGTCAGGTTATTCACTTCAGAAGCAAAAACAAGAAGGCAGATTATTACCTGAATGGCTGTAAATTGGGAGAGGGGGGTATGCAGTGGGACCTGGGTGTCCTTGTGCACCAGTTGCTGAAGGTAAGCATGCAGGTACAGCAGGCGGTAAAGAAGGTAAATGGTATGTTGGCCTTCATTTCAAGAGGTTTCGAGTACAGGAGCAGGGATGTGTTGTTGCAGTTATACAGGGCCTTGGTGAGGCCACACCTGGAATATTGTGTGCAGTTTTGGTCTCCTTTTCTGAGGAAGGATGCACTTGCTTTCGAGGGAGTGCAGCGAAGGTTTACCAGGCTGATTCCAAAAATGGCGAGTCTGACTTATGAGGAGCAATTGACTAGTTTGGGATTGTTTTTGCTAGAGTTCAGAAAAATGAGGGGGGGATCTCATAGAGACTTATAAAATTCAACAGGACTAGACAGGGTAGATGCATGGAGGATGTGCCCAGAACCAGGGGTCACAGTATGAGGAATCGGGATAGACCATTTAGGACAGAGATGTGGAGACATTTCTTCACCCAAACAGTAGTGAGCCTCTGGAATTCATTACCACAGGAAGTAGTTGATGCCAAAACATTGAATGCATTCAAGAGGTGATAAGATATGGCACTTGGGGCGAATGGGATCAAAGGTTATGGGGAGAAAGCAGGATTAGGCTATTGCGTTGGACAATCAGCCATGATTGTGATGAATGGCGGAGCTGGCTCGAAGGGCCGAATGGCCTCCTCCTGCTCCTATCTTCTATGCTTCTATTGTGGGTGACACTGGCTGGATGAGTATTTATTACCCCTCTCTAAATGTCCAGAAGGCAATTGAGAGTCAACCACATGGTTATGTGTCAGGAGTCACATGGAGGCACGAGTGGAGTGGGATGGCCAACATGCCCTGAGCGGACTGCAGAAGGTTGTTGGACTGGGGACTGGTGGGGTTAGTAAACAGCTGGCGAGCTCAGTCAGACCGTGTGTGGAAGGCCCTTGTGTTGATCTACCGCAGGCGGGTAGGTTAAGGTGGATTGGCCATGTTAAATTGCCCATAGTATCCAGGGACGTGCAGGTTAGGGTGGATTGGCCGTGTTAAATTGCCCATAGTGTCCAGGGGCGTGCAGGTTAGGGTGGATTGGCCGTGTTAAATTGCCCATAGTGTCCAGGGATGTGCAGGTTAGGTGATTAGCCTGGGAACTGCAGGGATAGGGTAGGGATCTGGGTCTGGGTGGGATGCTCTTTAGTGGGTCGATGTAGACTCGATGGGCCAAATGGCCTGCTTCCACTCTGTAGGGATGTTATGATCCTACGACTCTAATGTTTATCTTTTTAACTTTATTTCTTATGTTTCTAACTTAAGCCATAACTGTAAGGTAACAACTTTTTTAAATTTCTCTATCATGTACCTAGGTACTTTGTATATAAGATGGTGCAGTGTGTGGCAACATTATAAACTTTTCACTGCAATCCTGTACTTGAGTACACATGACAATAAAACCTAATTCTAATTCTAAAGGACATTAATGACTCAGATGTGTTTCTCCTCAATAATTATTTTGTGGTCATCATTAGACTCTTAATTCCAGATTCTTCCAGAAGACAATTCTTCTTAATTAAAAAGCTTTTTTTAAATTATCGATTTCAAATTCCACCATCTGCCATGGCAGGATTCAAACCCCGGTCCCCAGAACATTACCTGGGTCTCTGAATTAATAGATGAGTGATAGCACCAACAGTCCTCCCCCCAAGTCAGTTAACACTCAGGTACAAACGGTCTTACACAACACAGCTAAGTTTACTTTCTGAAATTGCAAAGTATCTATAATTTAAAGAATACTTTTTTGAGATAATTGTGTAGTCAGCTGTCTGAAAGAGACAAAAAAGCAAGCAGTAACACATTTTAACCTGTTTCTTCAGTCTTTCTGGCTGATTTCCCTGCTAAGACAATCGTGTACTGATTTTTTTTTAATGTTTTGTGAAGAAGCCACACACAATAATTCTCTCTTTATTGCTAATGAAATCGCCGTGGGATTGCACAAGTGGTAAAGGGGTACGTACCTCAACTAAAGAATGTGAGAAAATTGTTATAAAAGGATCAATGCAGCAATTGTGAAGCAAGTATATATTTATTCATTTACATTGCGCGTCCGGTGACCTTTCCTCAGAACTGAGGAAGGATCACCGGACCCGAAGCATTAACTCTGTCTTTTTCCTTCACAGGTGCTGCCAGACCTGCTGAGCTTTTCCAGCAACTTCTGTTTTTGTTCCTGATTTAAAGCATCCGCAGTTCTTTCGGTTCCCGGAACATGAGCATTTAGAGTCATCTTAACCACTACAAGCAGATAGATCAATTGTGGAACCATACAACACTGATGGAGGCCATTTGGCCCAGCAAGCTTGTACTGACACTTTGAAAGAGCGATTCAATTATCCCACTGCCCTGTTCTTTCCAAGCAAATCCCAAAAGAGAACTGTCATTCTGCAATAAAGGATCTGTGTACCATACAGGGGTTGAGTTCAAAGAAAACGGGCGGCAACAGAAGGTTGTAGTAGTTAAGATGATCCTAAATGCTCATGGTCCAAGAACCAATAAATATATACTTGCTTCGCAATTGCTGCATTGACCCTTTTGTAATTTTTTTTCACATTCTTTAGTTGAGGTACGTACCCCTTTACCACTCGTGCAATCCCACGACGATTTCATTAGCAAAAAAGAGAATTATTGTGTTTGGCTTCGTCACGAAACAAAAAAAATCAGTCCACAATTGTCTTACCAGGGAAATTAGCCAGAAAGACCGAAGAAACAGGCTAAAATGTGTTACTGCTCACTTAACGACCAGCTCGGAGCCAAACATTAATTCTCATAAAGCAGTATCTGGGGAATACAAGTGTCAATTGATGGAAAAAGGTGATTTCTTTTTAAAAAGCACACGCACACGCACACATGCACGCAGACACACGCTTATTTATAACTCAAAGCTTCACAGAAGGGAGCTGGCACATGTTGTACCCAGCAGCATGTGTCAAAATGTGAAGAGCAGCCATGCAATCTTGCCAACCATTCAGATTTAAAGGGCTTTTATTGGCCTTTAGGGACCCGAGAGGTCAAGTTGTTGCAATAGCTTTTGTTTAGAAAAAAAATACTCTGCTGTATTGGCAGCTTAGCTGCAAGTCGACACAGCGGGAAACGTGTGTTTTTTGCAGTGCAAATCTTTTGAAAGGCTCGTTCGCTTTAAAAAGACATCTTCGCTGCAAAATGAATTAATATTTATAAAGGATGTGTAAATGTTCTGCTGTCACAGCCCAGCTCCACTTAACACATCTGCAAAGGGAGAAGGTTACACTGCGCAAGTTCACTTTGATGAAGATGCCTTAAAAGAGTGAGAGACAGAGAGGGAGAAGGGGAGGCTTTTGTTTCATGATCACATTTTTTAAAATCCTTGTTAATCCTTCCCCAGAATCTCAGACTTTCGAAACTGGAGATATCACTTGATGTAAGTGCAATGCGACTGAGACCTCTAATGGACACAACGGCTCACATTTACATGGCACCTCTGCACAGTAAAATGTCCCAAAGGTGATTCAGGAAATCTTTGACACAGATTTGCATCAGGAGGTATTAGGATAAAAAATTGATCAAAGAGGAAGGTTTTAGAGAATGTATTAGAGAGGGACAGAGGCAGGGAGACTTTGGGAGAGAATTCCAATACTTAGGAACAATTATTCATTCTTCGATTTATTATTGTCACATGTACTGAGGCACAGTGAAAAGTACTGTTTTGCATACCAACCAGACAAATCATACCTTATATAAGTACATCAGGGTAATAGAACAGAATGTAGAATATAGTGTTATAGCAACAGAGGAGGTACAGAGAAAGAACAACTCTAGTGTATGAGAGGTCCGTTCATAATTCTGATAACAGCTGGGAAGAAACTGTTCTTAAATCTGTTGGTACATGTTTTCAAACTTTGGTATCTTCTGCGCGATGGAAGAGGATTGAAGAGAGTATAACCTTTGTGGGGACAGGGTGGGGGTGCGGGAGGCGGAGGACTTTGATTATGTTGCCTGCTTTCCCGAGGCAGCTGGTGGTATGGACGGAGTCAATGAAACGAAGATTGGTTTGTGTGATGGACTGGGCTCTGTTCACAACTCTCTGTAATTCATGGCCACAGATGGAAGGGTGAAGGACTTAGGAGTTGCACAAGGAACCAGAACTGGAGGAACGTAGAGATCTTGGAAGGTTACAGGGTCAGAGGAGGTTAGGCAAGAAAGCCATTGAGCAGAAAGTATTGCAATCAAAACAAAGAAGCTAGACAAGGTGCCATTTTCCTTTTTTCTGACTATCTAAAATAATACTTGGGACTTGGTCTCCTTTCGTTGGCTCTTCTTGCAGGTTAGGCTCTTGCTCCTCACAGAGATATCTCAAATTAACTAAATGACAGCAAGGCATACAGAGAAACTACATCACTTCCCCCTCTTCCCATTCCAAATCCATTCTCTTTGTCCAAGTTTTCAAACAGGAAAATGTTAACATATCTGCCACAAAGGATGGACAGAGGTGCACACATTCTAAGGAGCTCCAGAGCTAAGCATACACCAGATAGGAACAGAAGCCATTGTAGGACAGTCTCTGTATAATGATCAGATAGTCAAGGGACGGAGTAGAATTACTGAGGGCAGTCTGAACAACAGGGGAAAGGCCTCATTCAAAGTTCCTCTCTCCACAGACACTGTTTCTCGAGGATAAAAGCAAATCCCTACAAAATTGCTGGTTAGATCTCAGTTGGACTCGCATATCCAATTCAGAGCAACACATTTTAGGATGTAGGTCAAGAAGGTTGAGGACTTGCAAATTTGTGGAATGCAGATGCAGCTGGCTAACCTGGTACTTACTGCCTGTCACTAATTACGCAGAAGAATATGGCGTCCTTGAACCACTGTAAACTTCCAAGTGTAGGTAGACCCATGAAGCTGTTTGAGAGAATGTTCCAGGATTTTAACCCAGTGGCACTGAAAGAACAGTAATATATTTCTGAGTCAGGATGATATTAGAATCAGGTTTATTGTCACACGTACTCAATTGACTGTGGTGAGAAGTTTATAAAGTCGCCATTTACGGTGCCATCTTAGGAACAGTTATGTCATTTGGAGGGTAGGTTGCTGACGGTGGTGTTCCCATGTGTCTGCTGACCTTGTCCTTCTAGATGGTGGAGGTTGTGGGTTTGGAAGGTGCTGTTTAAGGGGCCTTGGTGAGTTACTGCAGTAGACGATACACACTGCTGGTACTGTTCTTCAATGGTGAGGGAGAGAATACAGCAGATGGCGGATAGGATGCCAATCAAGATTGTGTCAAGCATCTTGAGTGCTGTCGAAGTTGCATCCATACAGCCAGGTGGGGAGTATTCCATCACACTCCTGCCTTGTAAACGTTGGACAGGCTTTGGGGAGTCAGAAGGTGAGTCACTCACCACAGTAGTCCTAACTTCTGACCTACACTTATCATAGAATCCCTACAGTGTGGAACCAGGCCATTCAGCCCATCAAGTCCATACCGACCCTCTGCACAGCATCCCACCCAGACACACCTGCTACCCTCGACACTATGGGGCAATTTAGCGTCGCCGATCCACCTAACCCACACATTTTTGCACTGTGGGAGGAAACCGGAGCACCCGGAGGAAACCCACGCAGCCACGGGAAGAATGTGCAAACTCCACACAATCACCCGAGGCTGGAATTGGACCCGGGTCCCTGATGCTGAGGCAGCAGTGTGCCACCTCCCACAGAAAATCATAAGAATCCCTACAGATTACAAACAGACCATTCAGCCCATCGAGTCCATACCAACCTTCTGAAGAGCATCCCAACCAGACCCACTTCCTACCCTATCCTGTAACCCTACATTTCCCATGGCTAATCCACCTGTATGTCCCTAGATATGATCGGTAATTTGATAAGCCAATCCACCTAGCCTACACATCTCAGGACTGTGAGAGGAAACCGGAGAACCTGGAGGAAACCTACGCAGACACAGGGAGAATGTGCAAACTTCACACAGACAGTCACCCCAGGGTGGAATTGAACCCGAGTCCCTGGTACTGTGAGGCAGAAGTACTAACTACTGTATAATAATCACTGTATTTATACATATGGTACAGTTCAGTCTCCAGTCAATTGTAATTCACAGATGTCGATACTGGGGGATTCTGTGATGGTAATGCCATTGAATGTCAAGGGGAGATGGTTAGATTCTCTCTAGCTACAGTTGGTCTTTGCCTGGCACATGTATGACACAAATATTCCTTGCCACTTATCAGCCCAAGCCTGGACATTGTCCAGGTCTTGCTGCATTTGACCAGGGACTGCTTCAGTATCTCAGGAGTTGTGAATGATGCTGAACATTGTGTAAATATCAGCAAACATTCCCACTTCTGTCCTTATATTGGAGGGAAGGTCATCGATGAAGCAGCTAAAGATGATGACAAACAAAAACAGAAATTGCTGGAGAAATTCAGCATGTCTTGCAGCATCTGTGGAGAGAAAAATAAGAGTTAACATTTTGAGTCCAGTGACCTTCTTCAGAACTCAGCTGATGATGATGATGATGGCCTAGGACATTACCCTGAGGAACTCCTGGAGTAATGACCTAGGGCTGAGCTGTAACAGAGATGTGGGATTTTGTGGACTTAGGTGGAAAGAACAAAGAAGCTGGAATTGTTCTTCTTAAAGCAGAGAAGATTAGGGAAATATTTAATGGATATGGCCAGAATGATGAAAGTTTTAACAGTTCAAATGGGGAGAAACTGCACCCACTCACAACTCAGGCCACAGATTTAAGAGGATGGGCTAAAAACTAGAGGGAAGAAAATATTTTTACATGGGTTGTTATAATCAGCAATACACTGCATGGAAGCAGATATAATTGTCGAGTCATTGAACGAGGTCTTTACACCCTTCAAACCAGTCAGTCTTATTCCTTTGCTCAAACCCCAGAACACGATCAGACAATTTCCCATAAAAGCCCACCCGATTTCCTTTTGAAGTCACGACTATCTACCTTTCCACCCTCCTGGAGGCAGCAAATCCCAGGTCATCCCTACTCACTGCGTAATTCTTCCACAAGTTATCACCCCATTTCTCACATTACTTGCCTTAAGGTCCCTTAAATCTCTGTGCCAGCAGCAAACAGGAACAGCTTTTATTTGTCTACTGTATCTAAAGCTGCCATAATCTTGTACACCTCAGTCAGATGCCCCTCAATTGCCTTACAGCAAGATGGTCTAGGTCAAATTGGGATGTATGGTTGGCATGGTAGAGTTGGACCAAAGCTGTGCTGTATGACTCTATGACAACCCCAGCCTTTCCAGCAAAACCATGCTACTAAAACTCCTTATCCCCTGGAACTTTTCAAGTATAAGTGATTTGGATATATGGCTAAAGGCAGAAAATTTTCAAAGCCATGGGGAAAGTCTGGTGGGGGAAGGGGTTGATATTAAATGAGTAGCTCTTTCAAAGAGCCAACAAACCACAAAGCATCAAATGGTCCCCTACTGTGCTTCAAGAAATAATCCGCTAAAGATTCTAGATCCTCCTCTTATTTCCTCCTATTCCCATATACTCTTTCTAGCTCCATATTCTGCCCTCTTGCCCCCATAAGTCTTCCCCATTGCCCCATATTTGTGTTTTGCCCCCATAATTTCCTCTTGTTCCTATTTTCTCCCAATTTACCCCATACCTGTCTCTTGGTCCCACACAATAATTTCCTCCTGGCCCATTCTCTCTCCTCTTACCTTCATATTTTCCCCACTTGCACCATAGTTTCCTCATGTCCAATCTTTTTCTTGCCCATATTCTCAACCTTGCCTCTGTATTTTCCCTTTTTTCCTCATATCTACGCCTCTTGCCAACATTTTCTTTCACATACTTCCCTCTGGTCTCCTACCTACTCTCACTTACCCCTATATAATTCACCTTGTCCCATATCGGTCTCTTGCCCCATGACTTCCTCTTGCTCCATATTTACTTCTCTTGCTCCCATATTCTATTTGCCCCATAACTACCACTCTTGCCCCATGGTCTCTCCTTGCTCCATATTTTCCCTATTTGCTCCATACCTTCCTCTCTTGCACCATAGTCTCCCCTTGCCCCATATTCTCCCTATCTGCCCCATATCTAACTCTCTGCCCCATATTCTCCCTATATCTACCTCTCTTGTCCCATAGTCTCCCCTTACCCCATATTCTCCTTATCTGACCCATATCTAACTCTCTGCCACATATTCTCCCTATTTGCACCATAATCTCCCTATTTGCACCATATCTACCTCTCTTGCCCCATAGTCTCCCCTTGCCCCATATTCTCCCTATCTGCCCCATATCTAACTCTCTGCCACATATTCTCCCTATTTGCCCCATATTCTCTCTATTTGCCCTATATCTACGTCCCTTGACCCACAGTCTCCCTTTGCCCCATACTCTTCCAATTTGCCCCATATCAAATTGTCTTCCCCCATAATCTCCCAATTTACCCCCTTCCAGTATGTGTACCTCTTGTCCTATACCCTCCCTGCTTGCTCTCATACTTGCCTCTTACTTTCTCGGACCAATCACCACGTGCCCCTCTTCAAGGCCAAGGTCCCGCGTTGGTTTCCATTGAACAGAGAAGTAGCCAATCACAGGAGGGATAGCGGACGATGCCTATTCTCATTGGCCGTAGCTTCACAGGGTAGGCGGTGTGAGGAACCAGTCACTGCTCAGGGAGCGGCCCTATCCCTGCGGCCATTGGTCAGCTGGTTGGCCTATGACTGACGAGCTCTGAGCGAATCGAAGTGGCAGTGGGTGGGGCCACAACGCATCCAGTGCCGATGGACGGATTTAGAGACCAATCGAACCAGAAAACCGGGCAGTACGGTGCCTCGATTGGTCCAAACCTTGCGGGAGGGGGGCCAATCGAAGACAATGGAGGGCGGAGCCTGAAGTTTCACGGCGATTCCAGCTGTGGAGCGAGGCGGGCGGGGTCTCGGCCTGATGAACAGACGTTTTGACCAATGGACAGTGGGGCAGCGCCCAGAGTGTGCCCTGAATGGGTATCCGGCATGCGGCGGTCAGCCAATGGTGAGGGGGAGGAGGCGGGTCCTGAAGGGAGGGGGAAGTAGCGAGTATCTGAAGTTTGCCTGGGATTCCAGCTGCGAGGGTGCAGCGTCTAGTGTGTGGCTTCTGCTAGCTCCAGCGCAACCCAACACCGGGCCAGTCACAGCAAGAGAGCTACAACAACAGACTTCAAGCAACACTCTAAGGAAACCTGCCGGCAGAAGATTATTTCTTATGCAGCTTCCCCTCGCCCACTCTCCAAAAACAAAATGAATTTGCCATCAGTTGTTCTTGCCTCAGAATATAATAAAAAGAGACATCATCGTTTGTAGTGGGATCCCTTTATTTGCAAGAAGCACGCATCTCTCTTGTTTTTTTTCTCTCTCTTAAAATCTCTTTTCAGTCTCATCAGCTGTTGGTTTCACCAGGACTTCAGGAGAGTGGAAAAAAAAATCATTATGAGTGGGCATTTAATGCATCACAAGAATTTGCATCAATAATTGCTGCTTCAGAGTAAAAAAAACGAAAGAGAGGGGAGATCCTTCTGCGAGGATTGTTGTGTTGCAAAGATACAGCTTTTGATTAATTTCATCATCATCCTCTGAAGACTACAGATTCTCCGGGGCAGAGGATTTTCTTTTTTAAAAAGATTTTTATTTAAATCATCAGTGGCCTCTTGGTCTTTAAAATGTAGTTTCTTCTTTATGTTTGTGAGAGAGGGCGGAAAAATAAATGCATTGTTTCGGCGAGGGGTTCTCTCTCTCTACAATAGTCAATGAATTCTCAGATGTTTCACAGAACTACTTCATCATCTCTGTAGAGGAGCCGAGACAAAGGGATTTTGCACAACACTCTTGAAACACCTCCCAACTCTAAGCAACATTCTGTTTGTCTTATTTTTTTAAGGAACTAAATCAAAAGAGAGACTGTCCCTATTGGGGATTCACGTTGTTGTTGATTATGTAAAGATGGTTTCCAAAGAAGATCTTAGGTGAATGGTAGAGACAGCTGAAGATTTCACCAGTCAATGCAAAGCAATTTCGATGTGAAGGGGGAAAGACTTGACCTGATTTTTGCTCTCATCATGCCTAAGTTGGAATTGACTCCAAAGGAGCAATTTGATGTTCTGACTGCTGTTTGAGAACCAGGGGGAGAGAAGGAGAAACAGGGCGAAATCCCTTGAAATTGTCGCTCCCAGGGACTGTTCAAACTCTCACTTGGCTGCCTGGGAGAGGGGGAGATGGCTGAGGATGAGAGGGATACCAGTCCGAAGGGAGAAGGGAAAGCGTCTCTGCCCAGTACTTTCATCAAGCTGAACGACCTGGATCGAGAGGGCAGGCGGAGGGAAGTGCAGGAGCCCGGCGCTGAGTGCAAGGAGCCCGGCTCGGAGTACAGAGAGCTCCCGGAGGTAGCGGAGGGCAGCGGAACCCGGCAGGAAGCGACTCCCAGCCAGCAGCACCTGCCTTACCCTGCCCTCGCCCCCGTCGTCTTTTTCCACCTGAAACAGACAACTCGCCCCAGGAGTTGGTGCCTTAAGCTGGTCTGTAACCCATATCCTTTATCCCAGCTCGCACACTGAACGGTAGGGGGTTTTTAATTCCTGCATTGACTGTCTGTCTGTCTCCTTTCAGTGTTGCTGCTGTTGGTTACCTGCCGAATTGCTTTATTCAGAATTTTTTAAAAAAACAGCGGAAAAGTTACACACATCTAGCTCTGTAATAAAGAGTCTGTCCAATTCACATTCTGTTGCTGAATTCAAGATTAAAATATTGCTGTGAATTATAGAATGGACTGCTCTAATCCATGACCCCACTCCTCTTCCTCCAGCCGGTTGAAGTCTTAATCCCGGTTGATGTGTGAATGGAAATTGGTTCCCTATGTTCTGGGATGTTCTGCAAAGAAAAGCGAGTTCCATTAGCCGCTAGGAAGCCGGGCTGAAGGATTTCCCTGTATGTGTGTGTATTGTTGGTTTGAATCATTAGGGTTCTTGGTGGGGAGGAAGAAATTGTTTCACACCAGCGGAGTTGTCTGATGGTCCAAGTGATGATCCCCAGACTGAAAAAGCCGACCAGGCTTTCTGTTGGCTTCCAATGGGCTCTTTTGACATAAGCACATGGTAGATGTCAGGGTGCCTGTTAGATGTTATACAAGCCTCAGAGTCGTTTGATCCAAGATATTTGAGATGGTCAGTGGTGACTCTATCCACTCAGCGTGAACCTATTGTAGTTGTATATAGGTGTATTTACCTGTATATACACTTAGCATTCATAGGGATAGCTTTGTGTATCTGTACCCAGGTGGTGTGCTTATCTAAACATACACCATCTGTACGCACATTAGTATCTGTCTATATGTATTTATGTACACAGCAGTTTGTGTGTGTGAGAGAGAGAGAGATTCTATGTACGGCTGGGAGTATTTGTGTATCTGTGCACAAATTTGCATGTGGATTTATATATCGGAGGTGATGTGTGTGAAATCTTTGTGTGCGAATAATTTTGTGTCGCTGAATGTACAGTGTTTGTGCATAGGTTTGTGTGAGCAATACTGTACAGGATTAAAGACGTAACAGCAGTAAAATGCTGAACATCATCAGTAGAGGAATCTCTCGCAGAAACTGCACAACTAGCTACAAGAAACCAGGATCTTATATACAGTGGCATATATATTTGTGCCCTGTTTACATATGCATATAGATTAATCTTATAGTGTACACAAGCAGTAATCAGAGTCAGGCTAACCAAAGCTAACGATCCTCCCAAACAGGTTGTGGACTAACAGAACTGACAACTTTGAGTGGAGATGACATTAGATGAAATTTTTACTCATTGAAGACCACTCGTACATGTAATGTTAAAGTAGAGCTGAATTTAATTTTCTGTTCTAGCATTACCTTGCATACGTTGCTGGGGGTCTCTGCCACTTCAAGACACCAATATTGCATGTTTGATTCACTCTTGATGAAAATAGGTCATCTCCAGAAATGATGATTGGTGAGCTAATGTTAGAGTGAAATACCTGCGGATGCACCCATCATTTAGTCAGTGCTGTTCCTTACATAACAAGGAGCTACCAGGAAAGCAGGCTGGAGTGAAATCCTTCCTTTCTCATATACTGGAGCAAGACTTACTGTTGTCTCTTGGAGTTGGAACTCTGTCTGCTTATTTAAAAAGAAACTATTCTGCATTATTGTACATGAAAGGAGGAATATTAAACAAAAATAACTTCTGTCTGTTTTGAGTCCTGGCTTTATCCCATCTTACATCACTCATAGATAGATTGAGCCCATCCTTGTGGAACTTGCAACACTGAAATGTTTCGCAACTATGGAATACATTATTCAATTTCCAAATGCCAAGCCCCAGAACTTTCCTGTTACTGTGGAAGTTAAAGTTTCAGTAAAGTCTGGCCCATGCCACGCTTTTAAATAAAAGCAAACATACTGCAGATGCTGAATCTGAAGCAAACATAGATATTGCTGGAGAAACTCAACAGGTCTGGCAGCTTCTGTGAGGAAAGAAACCGAGTTAACATTCTGGATCTGAAATGATTTGTAGGAAGGATATTATTGAACTGGAGAGGGTTCAGAAAGGATTTACCAGAATGTTGCCAGGAATGAAGGATTTGAGTTATAAGGAGAGACTGAATAGGCTGGGACTATTTTCACTGGAGATTGAAGGGTGACCTTATAGAGGTTTATAAAATCATGCAGAGCACCGATAAGGTGAATAGCAAAGGTCTCTTCCCTAAGTTGGGAGTTCGAAACTAGGCGACATATTTTAAACTGAGAGGAGAAAGATTCAAAAAGGATATGAAGGGCAACTTTTTTATAAAGAGAGTGGTTCGTGTGTGGTATGAACTGCCAGAGGAAGTAGTGGATGCAGGTACAGTTACAACATTTAATAAAACATTTGGATAAGTAGATGAATAGGAAAGGTTTAGAGGGATATGGGCCAAGCGCAAGCAGTTGGGACTAGTTTAGTTTGGGATCATAGTCGACATGGATGAGTTGGACCAAAAGGTCTGTTTCCATGCCATATCACTCTATGATTCTTCTTCAGAAGCATGCAATTCTTTGCTGGGATCTTCCACACTGACTCCCTTATACAGTAAGCTGCCAAGTGGGAAATGGAACCTCAAACTGTCCCTAAAGTTGAGCCGAGAACCATGTTTTCTGTGTTACAGTTGGATTATAGCTGCTGGGCCTCACCAGTGCTTTAACCTTCCCCGGAGTTGGCTTAGTCAGACAGTAATTGCCATTTCCAATGTCAGAGACTCGGTTCACAAAATTGTATCCACTGATCTGAAGGATTTCTAAGTGTATTGTGGCTGAGGAGTTTCAATCTTTAGTTCTGGATCTAGTGCAGGTTTCAATGATGCAGACTTCCTCTATATTTCAAACTTAGAACATAGAATCCCCACAGAATTGCAAGCAGGCCATTCAGCCATTCCAATCCACACTGCCCCAACAAAAAGCAATCCACCCAGGCCCACAGCTCCCCCCACCCACTCTATCCCTGTAACCCTGCATTTCCCATGGCTAATCCTCTTAACCTACACGTTCCTGGATACTATGGTCAATTTAGCACGGCCAATCCATCTAACCCGCACTTCTTTGGACTGTGGGAGGAAACCGCAGCACCCAGGGGAAGCCTACGCAGACGCAGGGACAATGTGCAAACTCCACGCAGTTTTGTTCCTTCCTTTATCCTTGTAGAAAGAGGTTTCAACATGTAGATTTGACGATGTAAATAAATGCACAATTCTGAAAATTCGCGGTCAAATGCAAATTTTGTTTCACGAACTTGCAATTAAAAATACTGACTCAGAAATGGATCTTAAATCACATCAATGTAAAAAAAAGGTGTCTGCTCTTTCATCCTATAAACATCAGAAGTGAGTTCTTACGGAAAGCTACCTTTGATGCAGCATAAATCTATTCAAAAAGTTCACACGTGTAGAGACATCCAATGTCACTGTATATTGTTAGGCGCTGGGTAAACAGTCCTGTTAAGAACTCTCTCTGTTCTTTCAAGGGCCGGTGGACAATAAACAGCCTCCAGACTCACTACTGGTGAACGAGAGATACTGGAAGTTAAAACCACACAATTATCTTTCTGACAGGGTTTACACTGAAACCAAAAGACTGTTTTTGAAGAGTTTCACAGCCAGATTAATGCAATGAAAGTAACCTGACGTTTCTCATTCCGAGGGAGAAAAAGATGGGAAAATAAAGCCTGCTGCTAGTAGACACTGGCATGAGGATGGGCAGAGAACAGCCCTGCTGCCCAGGCCAGTGCCAGCAGGGAAAACAAAATGCAATTTACTGTGTCATTGCTGTTTGTGGGATCTTGCTGTGTGTATGACGAAGGCCACATCTGTCCCATTTGCTTCACTTTAGCATGTGGAATTTGCTGAGAAGTTATAATGTGTCACTTCAGCGCAAGTTCCTTTCGCAATTTAAATGGCTCCGAGTCAGCCAGACGGTGTCCCTTTTGCCCTCCTGTCCGCTCTTCAGCTACAGCAGCTTTCACCAATTCACAAAGAAGTGCGACTAAAAGAAAAGCCAATGTGCTTTTCTTTAAAAAAAGCTCAGCCCCCAGACTTTCCAGCAAGCAACTGCCCTGAAAGTGCTTATTTAATTTCGGAAGAACTCCAGTGAAGTCCCATCGAGCTGCAATGTCTCCTCTCTCAGTCAATGGTCTTGTAGGGGGGCAGACTGCAACAGGAGTTCTGAAGAAAGGATTTTCTGAAGAAGGGTCTAGGCCCGAAACGTCCTGCTCCTCTGATGCTGCTTGGCCTGCTGTGTTCATCCAGCTCTACACCTTGTTATCTTGCAACAGGAGGGACTTTTTCACAGGATAAGTGAGGGAAATCTGCAAGTCTCTCGCACACAGTGCTGTAAACACTGGGGGGGGGGAAGCTTTCAAGGCTGAGATACTGATAGGTAAGGGCTTGGGGACAAAAGGTGTTGAGTTGAGTTAATAATGTGACAATGTCTCATTGAACAGCAGAGAGTTGAATGGCTTTCTGTTCCAATATCTCCAAGCTGTGAATTATGTTTTTCTTTCAGACTTGAGTAAACCATGGGTAATTATGGAGATTATTTAAAAATTAAAGAGTTAACTCTTGCCATGTTGAAGTTTCCAATTCTGTACTAAATATAGTTTATTAATATTTAAGCCAGGTAAATACCTTCTCATTCCAATGGACAAAACACCAACATCCATGCGGAGGGCCAGAAGTTACCACCAGATGTGCAGCCCCTATGACTCGTGTGAGTCAGGCAGGTCTATCATAAGGATAGGAGGGGAATTTGATGACAGAATTCTAGGTTTGAGGTGTAAGCCAAAACTGCACACACATCCCCTTGCTGGCTGTGAGCATTTACCTTGTGGATATTACTGGGGGGAAGCGGGGTTTATCACTGGTGCTACCGATTGCTGTAAACAAGATCTAGTGTACATCTTGCCCTTGAAACAAGCTCAGTGCAAGGAGGTAACAAGGTGTAGAGCTGGATGAACACAGCAGGCCAAGCAGCATCAGAGGAGCAGGAAGGCTGAC